>NW_026970060.1:0-157500 GCF_028390025.1 Pseudophryne corroboree
CGCTACATCCCTGATGCCTCTATTCCCTACGCTACATTCCTGATGCCTCTATAACCTACGCTACATCCCTGACGCCTCTATACCCTACGCTACATCCCTGACGCCTCTATACAGTACAATGCATTACTGATCCCTCTAGACCATACATCCTCATTACATCAGAGAGATAGTGAAACACTGGAAAAAATAAGGATAAAGTGGACTACAGAAACTGATGCTCTAAACAAAGGAGAGAGAGAGAGAGAGAGAAAAGCACAAGGGAAAGTGGGCAATCGGAACACCATAGAGAGAGGAGAGATAGAAATGCCTGAAAAAGTAAAGGGGGTTGGGTATGGCATCCGGCGCTCGGGATTCCAGCAGTCACATGATACCTAATCCTAACCCTCTGGGGGGGTGGCGGATAGGGCTAACCCTCAGGGGGTGGCAGCTAGGACTAACCCCCCCCCCTCCTAGTGCCTTCCCTAACACCCGCTCCCCCGGTCCTAACCCTCCCTCCAATACTCGCCTTCGGGATGTTGGCTGTCTGTGTGCCGGCACCAGTCTCCCAAGTGGTGTCAGGATTCCAACATCGGTCAAATGACCGCCGGTATACCGTCTGCCGGGATGGTAAATGTATCCTGAGGACAGGTAGTGAGTGTGGAGGGATAGGTGGTTCAGTAAAATGTAACAGCTCAAACTGCGATCATTCACTAATAAATTGATTTATAGCTCTCCCTTTTTAACCATTGCAGTCATAAAAGCAATGTTTTTTAAACTTTTAAATAAAGCTTGTTAGCTTTCCCAGCACACTGTATATGCTGGGAGATGTAGTTCTCAATATGAAAACATTTAATTACTGTATGAACTCTAATTCCCCAACTGAAACCTCTCACAAACACACACTCCTAAATCTAGTACACACACACACACATTTCCCCAGTACTGACAACTCTCATCACTTCCACACACTGACAACTCCCTCCTGCTCCTCTCCCCACTGACACTGACAGCTCCCTCACAGTCACACACATCCTCCACCCCCCCCACACACACACTGATAGCACACATGCACAAATCCCCCCCTCCTCGACACTAACTGTCACGGACTGCTTGGGCAGCAGGGGGCAGGCTCTGACTTGAAGTGCTGAAATTCAACAGCTCTCTCGAACTTGCAAGGCATGGCTGTGCAGCTGTCTCCAGCCATCTCCTTGCCCACTGTGTAATTTGTGGCGTTCTCTGATGTTCCCCGCTCTGCCTCTACAACCGGCACATAATGTACAGCAGTGGTGACTCCTGAGTATGGGCCTGGAGAACTCCGCCTACCGGGGGGTAGGGATTAATAATTTCAAAGGGGCAGAGCTAGGAGTGAAGCAGTGGACAACAGTTGAGGGGCGTTTCAAACTGTAACAGGGTTGGGACAATTTCAGTATCCTTCCCTCACCGTCTAATTGGTCAGTCCCACGCTGATTGCCATAGCGCCCTTTCGAGACTGCAGAACTCTATCCCTTAGCCACGGTTGGCACAGCTGGATGGTGCCCCTGGCAAGTGCCATCCTGGCCAAGGGGTAGATACGCCCCTGAGGGTCAGGGCCAGCAACAGAAATCTCGGGGCCCAGTGCACTGATATCTCTGGGGCCCCCTCAACCCCCCCTTAACTTGGCAGAGGGATCTTTAAAAAAAATGGAGCCTTTGACTCGGACCGTCAGTGAGGCCGGCAGGTGGTTTTCATACTGGGCAATCCAGCTCTTCGGTGGCGGTGGCAGGGACATTCAGAAAAGGGCCAGCACAGCAACATGCATAATAATGGCAATACAGTATTGACCACAGGGACTGGACAAAGTGATGGGGTAAAAGGAGGGGGGAGGGTTTAGTTGGCCTGTTAATTGTTTTCCTGCTTAAATTGAGCAGTTGGTGGATACACTTTAAAAAGCAATATTGGCACTGTGGCCCCATTATTTCTGTTCTTAATACTTGGAGCCCTGAACAAGTGTCCCCTTTGTCCCCCCTGTCACCGGGCCTGTTCAGGCGTTACCTATGGAGAAGCTGCGACATGACATCCTAGGACACGATACTGCACCATGCATCACCATTATATTTCAGTGTGCCTTGTCAATATTTAAATCTTGTTCTGTGTGACGTGAGTTGTAAATGGTTGAAAATCTCTGTGCTACAGTATCGTCACCATGTAGTTATAACAACACCGCAAAACCACCAAAAGACGTGTTTTGGTAGAGGGACTGCTGGAGGGGCCCATTGGGGCCCCCATTTGCTACCCCACCCCAGTATACCTGTGCTGTAGCCAGTGGAAGGGGCACTATCTTCCCGGTGATCTCTTCGGGAAGATGGTGCCGCACATAGAAAGCAAAGACTCTGGCTGCACTCTCCTGCCCTCGCTCTAAGCAAGGTGATCGGGCCACAAAAGGACCCCTGTCGGACCCCTGCCGGACCCCGGCCTGTGGGCCACAAAAGGATGCATTGGGGGCGGCATGCGGCCCATGGGTTTGACACCCCTGCCCTAGAGTATCAAAATTTGTTTCACGGCACCCCTAGGCCAAAGTTTTTTTTATTGAGAAATTCAGAAAAAAATATAAAATTAAGTAAATTGTGTTTATAGCATGTCATCCTCAGGTTCAGTTATGTTGTGAGGGAATGGTTTTGCCAATTTAATAAAGTATAAATAATTTTAATTGGTCCTGGACCACCAAACTATGCTACCAGTGCAAGAACCCCAGTTTGGAAACTACTGCCATAAAATAAACCTTTTTTGTTTTTTTTAAACTACATGTAATACACCTTAGATCTCAGTTCCTAAAAGGTTTTAAACCCTTGCATACAGTAAACTACACATATTTAAAAATCCTACACCGGGCACAAGTGCTCACGGGCCAATTTCATGGCAGTCTCGGATAGGAGGGCATTGTGGATTCACCAAGGGAATGCTGATGCTGACTCCAAGAAGAAAGGGAGTCTCGCCCCTATGAAGGTGAAGCCTTGTTTGGCGACGGCCTAGTTAATTTGATCTCGGCAGCTCCCGCAGGTAAGTCATCCTTCTTGCCCTATGTTCCCTCTCAACGGATGAAGACGCATCATTATCTGACGCAGTCATTTCGGCCCAATAGATATGCAAGAAGTTAAGATTCCCCTTTCTTTGCAGGTAGAGGAAGGAAAAGAGGGAAGAGGTCTGTAGCCTCTTCAAGATCGCAGGAGCAGAGATCGTCCTCTGCTTCTGCCAAATCCACTGCATGACGCTGGGGCTCTCTTGCAGGAGCCCGCACCAGTGGGGGGCACGTCTAAAACTCTTCAGTCAGTTCTAGATTCATTCGGACCTGGACTCGTGGGTTTTACAAATAGTGTCCCAAGGGTACAAACTGGGGGTTTCAAGACGTTCCCCCTCACCGATTGTTCAAATCAGCCTTAGTCAGCAGGGAGAAGGTTTTTATTCAAGCCTCTTCGTGGTCCAGAAGCCGGACGGCTCAGTCAGACCAATCTTAAATCTGAAATCCCTTAATTTCTACCTAAAGAAATTCAATTTCAAGATGGAATCTCTCAGGGTAGTGATCTCCAGTCCGGGGGATAAAGGAGATTTCATGGTTTTGGTAGACATAAAGGATGCCTACTTATATGTTCCCATTTAGCCACTGCATCAAGCTACCTGAGGTTTGCAATTCAGGATTGTCATTACCAATTTCAGACGTTGCCGTTTGGTCTGTCCACGGCTCCGAGGATTTTCACCAGGGTGATGGCGGAAATGATGGTCCTCCTTCGCAAGCAAGGAGTCACAATTATCCCGTACTTGGATGATCTCCTGATAAAGGCGAGATCCAGGGACCAGTTGGTGCAAAACATCTACTCTCCCTGACAGTTCATCAACAACATGGTTGGCTCCTAAACTTGCCAAAATCGCAGTAGGTCCCAATGACGCGGTTGTTGTTTTTGGGAGTGATACTGGACACAGAAGAGGTTTTCTTCTAGTGGAAAGGCTCTGGAGATCCAGAGTCTGGTCAAACAAATTCTGAAACCAGCAAGAGTGTTAATCCATCAATGCATTCAGTTGCTGGGGAAGATAGTTGCGGCCTACGAGGCCATTCAGTTTGGCAGGTTCCATGCCAGAGTGTTCCAGTGGGACCTGTTGGACAAGTGGTCCGGATCCCACCTACACATGCACCGGAGGATAATCCTGTCTTCCAAGACCAGAATCTCACTCCATTGGTGGCTGCACAGTTCTCACCACCTAGAGGGGCGATGGTTCGGGATCCAGGACGGGATCCTAGGGACCACGGATGCAACCCTCCGAGGCTGGAGAGCAGTCACACAGGGGGAAAACATCCAAGGAAGATGGTCAAGTCTTCCTTGGATGTTTTCATCTCCACATAAATGTTCTGGAGTTAAGGGCCATTTAATAACTGCAGACACAGTACGCACTGGGACGGGTGCCCAGCATCCTCTACGGACTAAGAGAAAAGGATTTACCGGTAGGTATTAAAATCCTATTTTCTCTAACGTCCTAGAGGATGCTGGGTACTCCGTAAGGACCATGGGGATAGACGGGCTCCGCAGGAGACATGGGCACTTTAAGAAAGACTTTAGTTCTGGGTGTGCACTGGCTCCTCCCTCTATGCCCCTCCTCCAGACCTCAGTTTGATACTGTACCCAGTGGAGACTGGGTGCTTTTCAGGAGCTCTCCTGAGCTTTCTGACAGAAAGTATTTTGTTAGGTTTTTAATTTTCAGGGAGCACTGCTGGCAACAGACTCCCTCATCGAGGGACTGAGGGGAGAGAAGCAGCCCTACTATCTGAGTTGCAAGGTCCTGCTTCTTAGGCTACTGGACACCATTAGCTCCAGTGGGATTGGTACGCAGGATCTCACCCTCGCCGTCCGTCCCAGAGCCGCGCCGCCGTCCCCCTCGCAGAGCCGGAAGATAGAAGCCGGGTGAGTATGAGAAGAAAAGAAGACTTCAGAGGCGGCAGAAGACTTCATGATCTTCACTGAGGTAACGCACAGCACTGCAGCTGTGCGCCTTTGCTCCCATACACCTCACATACTCCGGTCACTGTAAGGGTGCAGGGCGCAGGGGGGGCGCCCTGGGCAGCAATATAAACCTCTTTCGCAAAAATATAACATATATACAGCTGGGCACTTTATATATGTATAAGCCCCCACCAATTTTACAGTTTAAGCGGGACAGAAGCCCGCCTCCGAGGGGGCGGGGCTTCTCCCTCAGCACTCACCAGCGCCATTTTTTCTCCACAGCACCGCTGAGAGGAAGCTCCCCGGACTCTACCCTGCTTATACCACGTTAGACAAGAGGGTTGAAAAGAGGGGGGGGGCACATAATTCGCAAATTACATACAGCAGCACTACTGGGCAAACATTAAGTTACTGTTTTATTCCTGGGTTATATAGCGCTGGGGGGTGTGCTGGCATACTCTCTCTCTGTCTCTCCAAAGGGCCTTGTGGGGAAACTGTCTTCAGAAAAAGCATTCCCTGTGTGTGTAGTGTGTCGGTACACGTGTGTCAACATGTCTGAGGAAGAAGGCTATATTAGAGAGGAGCGGGAGCAAATGAATGTGGTGTCTCCGCCGACAGCTGATTGGATGGATATGTGGAATGTTTTAAATGCTAGTGTAAACTCATTGCACAAAAGATTAGACAAGGCAGAAGCTTTGGGACAGTCAGGATTTAAACCCATGCCTGATCCTATGTTGCAGGGACTGTCAGGGTCTCATAAGCGCCCACTATCCCAGATTGTTGACACAGATACCGACACGGATTCTGACTCCAGTGTCGATTACGATGATGCAAAGTTACAGCCAAAATTGGCAAAATCAGTTCGATTTATGATTATGGCAATAAATAAGATTTTACTTACCGATAAATCTATTTCTCGTAGTCCGTAGTGGATGCTGGGACTCCGTCAGGACCATGGGGATTAGCGGCTCCGCAGGAGACAGGGCACAAAAATAAAGCTTTAGGATCAGGTGGTGTGCACTGGCTCCTCCCCCTATGACCCTCCTCCAAGCCTCAGTTAGGATACTGTGCCCAAACGAGCGTACACAATAAGGAAGGATTTTGAATCCCGGGTAAGACTCATACCAGCCACACCAATCACACCGTACAACTTGTGATCTGAACCCAGTTAACAGTATGACAAACGTAGGAGCCTCTGAACAGACGGCTCACAACAATAACAACCCGATTTTTTTGTAACAATAACTATGTACAAGTATTGCAGACAATCCGCACTTGGGATGGGCGCCCAGCATCCACTACGGACTACGAGAAATAGATTTATCGGTAAGTAAAATCTTATTTTCTCTGACGTCCTAGTGGATGCTGGGACTCCGTCAGGACCATGGGGATTATACCAAAGCTCCCAAACGGGCGGGAGAGTGCGGATGACTCTGCAGCACCGAATGAGAGAACTCCAGGTCCTCTTTAGCCAGGGTATCAAATTTGTAGAATTTTACAAACGTGTTCTCCCCCGACCACGTAGCTGCTCGGCAGAGCTGTAATGCCGAGACCCCTCGGGCAGCCGCCCAGGATGAGCCCACCTTCCTTGTGGAATGGGCCTTGACAGATTTAGGCTGTGGCAGGCCTGCCACAGAATGTGCAAGTTGAATTGTGCTACAAATCCAATGAGCAATCGTCTGCTTAGAAGCAGGAGCACCCAGCTTGTTGGGTGCATACAGTATAAACAGCGAGTCAGATTTTCTGACTCCAGCCGTCCTTGAAATATATATTTTCAATGCCCTGACAACGTCCAGCAACTTGGAATCCTCCAAATCGCTAGTAGCCGCAGGCACCACAATAGGCTGGTTCAGGTGAAACGCTGACACCACCTTAGGCAGAAACTGAGGACGCGTCCGCAGTTCTGCCCTGTCCGAATGGAAAATCAGATATGGGCTTTTATACGATAAAGCCGCCAATTCTGACACTCTCCTGGCTGAAGCCAGGGCCAGTAGCATGGCTACTTTCCATGTAAGATATTTCAAATCCACCGATTTGAGTGGCTCAAACCAATGGGATTTGAGAAAATCCAAAACTACATTAAGGTCCCACGGAGCCACTGGGGGCACAACCGGGGGCTGTATATGTAGTACTCCTTTTACAAAAGTCTGGACTTCAGGAACTGAAGCCAATTCTTTCTGGAAGAAAATCGACAGGGCCGAAATTTGAACCTTAATGGACCCCAATTTGAGGCCCATAGACAATCCTGTTTGCAGGAAATGTAGGAATCGACCCAATTGAAATTCCTCCGTGGGGGCCTTCCTGGCCTCACACCACGCAACATATTTTCTCCAAATGCGGTGATAATGTTGTGCAGTCACCTCCTTCCTGGCTTTTACCAGTGTAGGAATGACCTCTTCCGGAATGCCTTTTTCCCTTAGAATTCGGCGTTCAACCGCCATGCCGTCAAACGCAGCCGCGGTAAGTCTTGGAATAGACACGGTCCCTGCTGAAGCAGGTCCCGTCTTAGAGGTAGAGGCCACGGATCTTCCGTGAGCATCTCCTGAAGTTCCGGGTACCAAGTTCTTCTTGGCCAATCCGGGGCCACGAGTATCGTTCTTACTCCCCTTTGCCGTATAATTCTCAGTACTTTTGGTATGAGAGGCAGAGGAGGGAACACATACACTGACTGGAACACCCACGGTGTTACCAGAGCGTCCACAGCTATTGCCTGAGGGTCTCTTGACCTGGCGCAATACCTGTCCAGTTTTTTGTTGAGGCGAGACGCCATCATATCCACCTTTGGTTTTTCCCAACGGTTCACAATCATGTGGAAGACTTCTGGATGAAGTCCCCACTCTCCCGGGTGTAGATCGTGTCTGCTGAGGAAGTCTGCTTCCCAGTTGTCCACTCCCGGAATGAACACTGCTGACAGTGCTATCACATGATCTTCCGCCCAGCGAAGAATCCTTGCAGCTTCTGCCATTGCTCTCCTGCTTCTTGTGCCGCCCTGTCTGTTTACGTGGGCGACTGCCGTGATGTTGTCCGACTGGATCAACACCGGCTGACCCTGAAGCAGGGGTTTTGCCAGGCTTAGAGCATTGTAAATCGCTCTTAGCTCCAGTATATTTATGTGAAGAGACATCTCCAGGCTTGACCATACTCCCTGGAAGTTTCTTCCCTGTGTGACCGCTCCCCAGCCTCTCAGACTGGCATCCGTGGTCACCAGGACCCAGTCCTGTATGCCGAATCTGCGGCCCTCTAACAGATGAGCACTCTGTAACCACCACAGAAGAGACACCCTTGTCCGTGGCGATAAGGTTATCCGCTGATGCATCTGCAGATGCGATCCGAACCATTTGTCCAGCAGATCCCACTGAAAAGTTCGTGCGTGGAATCTGCCGAATGGAATCGCTTCGTAAGAAGCCACCATCTTTCCCAGGACTCTTGTGCATTGATGCACAGACACTTTCCCTGGTTTTAGGAGGTTCCTGACAAGTTCGGATAACTCCCTGGCTTTCTCCTCCGGAAGAAACACCTTTTTCTGAACCGTGTCCAGAATCATTCCCAGGAACAGCAGACGTGTTGTCGGGGTCAATTGAGATTTTGGAAAATTCAGAATCCACCCGTGCTGTTGCAGCACTACTTGGGTTAGTGCTACTACGTCCCCCAGCTGTTTCCTGGACCTTGCCCTTATCAGGTGATCGTCCAAGTAAGGGATAATTAATAAGCCTTTTCTTCGCAGAAGAAACATCATTTCGGCCATTACCTTGGTAAAGACCCGAGGTGCCGTGGACAATCCAAACGGCAGCGTCTGAAACTGATAATGACAGTTTTGCACCACGAACCTGAGGTACCCTTGATGTGAAGGGCAAATTGGGACATGCAGGTAAGCATCCTTGATGTCCAGGGACACCATAAAGTCCCCTTCTTCCAGATTCGCTATCACTGCTCTGAGTGACTCCATCTTGAACTTGAATTTTTGTATGTACAGGTTCAAAGATTTCAGATTTAGAATAGGTCTTACCGAGCCGTCCGGCTTCGGTACCACAAATAGTGTGGAATAATACCCCTTTCCCTGTTGTAGGAGGGGTACCTTGACTATCACCTGCTGAGAATACAGCTTGTGAATGGCTTCCAATACCGTCGCCCTGTCTGAGGGAGACGTTGGCAGAGCAGACTTTAGGAACCGGCGAGGGGGAGACTTCTCGAATTCCAACCTGTAACCCTGAGATACTATCTGCAGGATCCAGGGGTCCACCTGTGAGTGAGCCCACTGTGCGCTGAAATTCTTGAGTCGACCCCCCACCGCCCCTGAGTCCGCTTGTAAAGTTCCAACGTCATGCTGAAGGCTTTGCAGAAGCCGGGGAGGGCTTCTGCTCCTGGGAAGAAGCTGCTTGGTGCACTCTCTTACCCTTTCCTTTGCCTCGGGGCAAATATGACTGTCCTTTCGCCCGCTTGTTCCTATAGGAACGAAAGGACTGCGGCTGAAAAGACGGTGTCTTTTTCTGTTGGGAGGGGACCTGAGGTAAAAAGGTGGATTTCCCGGCTGTTGCCGTGCCCACCAAATCCGATAGACCGACCCCAAATAATTCCTCCCCCTTATACGGCAATACTTCCATATGCCGTTTGGAATCCGCATCACCTGACCATTGTCGCGTCCATAAACTTCTTCTGGCAGATATGGACATCGCACTTACTCTCGATGCCAGAGTGCAAATATCCCTCTGAGCATCTCGCATATAAAGAAAAGCATCCTTTAATTGCTCTAAAGTCAATAAAATACTGTCCCTATCTAGGGTATCAATATTTTCAGTCAGGGAATCCGACCAAAACACCCCAGCACTGCACATCCATGCAGAGGCGATGGCTGGTCGCAGTATAACACCAGTATGAGTGTATATACTTTTCAGGGTAGTTTCCAGCCTCCTATCCGCTGGATCCTTGAGGGCGGCCGTTTCAGGAGACGGTAACGCCACTTGTTTTGATAAGCGTGTGAGCGCCTTATCCACCCTAGGGGGTGTTTCCCAGCGCGCCCTAACCTCTGGCGGGAAAGGATATAATGCCAATAACTTCTTTGAAATTAGCAGTTTTCTATCGGGGTTAACCCACGCTTCATCACACACTTCATTCAATTCGTCTGATTCAGGAAAAACTACAGGTAGTTTTTTCAGACCCCACATAATACCCCTCTTTGTGGTACATGCAGTATCAGAGATATGCAAAGCCTCCTTCATTGCCGTGATCATATAACGTGTGGCCCTACTGGAAAATACGTTTGTTTCTTCACCGTCGACACTAGATTCGGTGTCCGTGTCTGTGTCGACAGACTGAGGTAAAGGGCGTTTTACAGCCCCTGACGGTGTCTGAGACGCCTGTACAGGTACTAACTGGTTTGCCGGCCGTCTCATGTCATCAACTGATTTTTGTAATGTGCTGACATTATCACGTAATTCCATAAACAAAGCCATCCATTCCGGTGTCGACTCCCTAGGGGGTGACATCACCATTACCGGCAATTGCTCCGCCTCCACACCAACATCGTCCTCATACATGTCGACACACACGTACCGAGACACAGCAGACACACAGGGAATGCTCTTATCGAAGACAGGACCCCACTAGCCCTTTGGGGAGACAGAGGGAGAGTTTGCCAGCACACACCCAAGCGCTATAAATATATAGGAACAACCCTATAGAAGTGTTGTCTCCCTTATAGCAGCTTAATATATATAAAAAACGCCAAAAAAAGTGCCCCCCCCTCTCTGTTTTACCCTGTTTCTGTAGTGCAGTGCAGGGGAGAGTCCTGGGAGCCTTCCTCGCAGCGGAGCTGAGCAGGAAAATGGCGCTGTGTGCTGAGGAGATAGGCCCCGCCCCCTATTTCGGCAGGCTCTTCTCCGGTGTTTGTGAGACCTGGCAGGGGTTAAATACATCCATATAGCCCCAGGGGCTATATGTGATGTATTTTTTAGCCAGAACAAGGTATTCTCATTGCTGCCCAGGGCGCCCCCCGCAGCGCCCTGCACCCTCCGTGACCGCTGGTGTGAAGTGTGTGACAACAATGGCGCACAGCTGCAGTGCTGTGCGCTACCTCATGAAGACTGAAAAGTCTTCTGCCGCCGGTTTCTGGACCTCTTCACTTTTCGGCATCTGCAAGGGGGTCGGCGGCGCGGCTCCGGGACCGGACTCCATGGCTGGGCCTGTGTTCGATCCCTCTGGAGCTAATGGTGTCCAGTAGCCTAAGAAGCCAATCCATCCTGCACGCAGGTGAGTTCACTTCTTCTCCCCTAAGTCCCTCGTTGCAGTGAGCCTGTTGCCAGCAGGACTCACTGTAAAATAAAAAACCTAAAAACTTTTTCTAAGCAGCTCTTTAGGAGAGCCACCTAGATTGCACCCTGCTCGGATGGGCACAAAAACCTAACTGAGGCTTGGAGGAGGGTCATAGGGGGAGGAGCCAGTGCACATCACCTGATCCTAAAGCTTTATTTTTGTGCCCTGTCTCCTGCGGAGCCGCTAATCCCCATGGTCCTGACGGAGTCCCAGCATCCACTAGGACGTCAGAGAAAAAGATGTTTTGCACATCACAGAGGAACCCCCTGTCGCTGACAAGAGGGTACATATGTACAAGGGAAAGAAGCCTGAGGTAACCTTTCCCCCCTCACACGAGCTAAACGAGTTATGTGAAAAAGCTTGGGAATCTCCAGATAAAAGACTGCAGATTTCCAAAAGGATTCTTATGGCGTATCCTTTCCCATCAACGGATAGGTTACGATGGAAATCCTCCCCTAGGGTGGACAAAGCATTAACACGCTTATCCAAGAAGGTAGCCCTCCCGTCCCAGGATACGGCTACCCTCAAAGAGTGTGCTGACCGCAAACAGGAGATTACCCTGAAGTCCATTTATACACATTCAGGTACCTTACTCAGACCGGCAATTGCGTCGGCCTGGGTGTGTAGTGCTGTAGCGGCATGGACAAATACCTTATCTGAGGGGATGGATAGCCTAGACAAGGATACTATTTTATTGACCCTGGGGCATATAAGAGATGCTGTCCTATATATGTGTGTATGCAAACTACAGGTGGTGCTGCAGGGCCCACACCCTTTTACTTGTCTTGCAGAGCAGCTCTGAAGCTGTTACAGTGCCCAGCTGCTGCAAGAAATCAGCTTGAATGCTTCAGGGGCTTGGGCATGGCCAACATGAGCCCCACACCGAAGGAGGGTGGGGGTGTTTAATGCAAACTTGGGGTTATCCAAGCGCCGCAAAAGGCCGCCATGCCCTGCATGCCCCTTTTCTCTTTTCATATACAGATGAGGGTTCCAGCCAACTTTGGCCCACTGCTTGGATGACATCACCGTATGCAAATCCGTCTGCTGCAGACCTTCCCCCAGGAATGCTTGCAATAGTTGTTGCATATGGTTTAATGTCTGAGGGTGCTTCAGTATTAGGCAGCCTTCTGCCCTCCCATGTTCATCTGAAAAGATGTGGTCTCCCTGCAGTTGTTGTCCCCAGACGAGAGTTCCCTTGTGCTTCCTCAGTTAAATCTCCTTAACTTGACGGGGGTGTGCCCGAGCAGCCGCCCTCCCCAGCCCTATCCCAACACATACTTATCTTGCATATGAGATCTCTTGATCATGAAGATAGTTCTCACAGGTTGAGGTTCATCCTGGCCCCGCTCCCCGCTGGAGATCGCTGATGGGGACAGCAGCGGGGCTTCAGCAGAAGGGTGAGTATGTGTGGCCAGAGACCTCCCTTCCCATGTGCAGGCCTGCAGAGTCTGCCGCGCAGGATGGGGCATGTGGCACTCTTTCTCCCAGGGGCTCTTCCAGATGTAGCTCCTCAGCAGTATTTTTCCCGGGCTGCGCGGCGCTCTCCCCGACTGGCATCCGCCCTGGAACACTGCCTTCCTCAACGCAACATCAGCAGGGGGCCCTGGCCTCATCACCATCCCAGGTCTTTCTCATGTATGTATCATGTATGTGTGTGTGATATATGTATGAATCATATATGTTTGTGATATATATATATATTCCATAGACAAAAAACCTTACGGTTTCACATGTCCCATTAAGGCTTCTTAGACATGATCGAAATTTCAGAAACCTGTTGTAACTCTTCCACTCAAACTCCAAAAAGCAATGAAATTCCGATCATTAAGGCTGACGCCTTAATGGACGTGTTCCTTGCGCAATACAGATATGGTATGCCATCACAGCCTGTGGGTAAGTGCAGATTCAGCACTCTCACAGAGTGAGATTGCTGTCACTCACACAATGGTGGAGCTGCTAATTCACAGATTTGTGTGCTCATTGGAATACACACATGCAGTCTATGCAACTGAAGGTCTGAGCAGTTTTGTGGTGCTCCCATCCCACACAGTGCCCACAACCATCCCATTCAGTCAACACAACAAAGCCACCTTGTTACAACATCCTTCTAACTCCATACATCCATCTCACTTAGTATACACATTTAGCTCCCTCAAACATCTTGGTTAATTGCTAAACTATAAAACCCCATCTACAGTCTATGCATCTACACTTACTTCCCCTATACACCCCCATGCTGCCCGGTCTTCCCCAATCCCTACTGCTGTGTTCTCCCATCTGTGCTAGTCTGTACTAACTTATCTGTACCATCTGTCTTTCCCCACCTGTGCATTGTCTGTACCACCGTTTCCTTCTCTCTGTGCTGCTCAGTGTTTCCTTCTTCAACGTCACTCTGCCTCCTCCAGTACATGGCACACTGTCTTCTCTCCCATCTGCACCAGTTTTCTACCCATCCATGCTAGTGTTTTAAACCCATCTGCACCATTTCCCCCATCTGCACCGCTCTGTCTCCCTTCCCATACTTGCTGCTTAATCTACCCCCTATCCACACCACTCTTACCCTATTCATGTAGCTGACATCCTGAAGGTAAATTTAGTGGATCCTGCGCTCTTGGCAGGGGGATAACCGCCACAGCCCACCCCCCAGTGGTCCGGAAACGCCTCCGTTGTGCAGACCATGCCCTGCCAATGGCATTCTAACGCTGTTTGCACGCCCCCCTCCTTCCCCGCAACCACCTCTGCCTATCAATCAGGCAGGGTGATAGCATCTCACTGGGCTCCTGGGGTACGCACGCGCAGTGCGGCCATTGCACGTGCGCACCTCACAAACTAATTCAGACTGCAATCGCTGCTGCTGCTGCGGTCTGAATTACCCCCTGTGTTTCTCTGTCCCCCCCATTAGTGCTGCTTAGTGTTCCCTCTATCCACACACTTCTGTTCCCCCATCCACACCGCTCTCCTCCCTCCAATCAACAACACTCTTACCTCATCTGAGCAGCTTTGTCTTCCGCTCAGACCTTCAGTTGCATAGACTGCATGTGTGTATTCCAATGAGCACACAAATCTGTGAATTAGCAGCTCCACCATTGTGTGAGTGACAGCAATCTCACTCTGTGAGAGTGCTGAATCTGCACTTACCCACAGGCTGTGATGGCATACCATATCTGTATTGCGCAAGGAACACGTCCATTAAGGCGTCAGCCTTAATGATCGGAATTTCATTGCTTTTTGGAGTTTGAGTGGAAGAGTTACAACAGGCTTCTGAAATTTCGATCATGTCTAAGAAGCCTTAATGGGACATGTGAAACCGTAAGGTTTTTTGTCTATGGAATTTCATCGCTTTTTTTAAATTTATTTTTTTTATTCAGAAATGTAAAATTTCACTGTAAGAATAAACATTTGATTTTTTAAATGTTTAATGAAAATGTTCGTATAACATCACTGTTCTGTGCAAAATTATTTTATTAACCAAACCAAATTGTTTAAGGTCCGTACACACTTAACGATTTAATGAGCGACGTCGCTCATTTTATCGTTAAGTGTGTATGCAGCCAGCGACAAACGATGCGCGGCCCCGCGGGTCGGCAACAATCTTCGCTGTCGGTAGGGCATGCAGGAAGGATGTGGACTGTCGTCCACGACCTTCATGCAGGGCTGGCGGGGGCGTGACGTCACTGAGCGATATGAGCGGTCATATCGCTCAGTGTGTACAGTCGGCCGCCGGCCGGCCCGGGAGGGGAAACATTAGACGATGTAGCTCACAGAGCGACATCGTTTAATGTGTACGGGCCTTTAGACTTTGGTCAAAATATTTTGCTGCCTTTGCAGCTGATGCAGGGAGGGGGGTAGGCGGCAGCAGCCTGTAACTGAGGCTGGAGGTAGGCGTGAAATGCATTGCTTGTACGTGTGAGTGCGTGGTGTCAGGTGCTGCGCGTGTATATGTGTGTGTGTGTCAGGTGCTGCGCGTGTATATGTGTGTCAGCTCCTGTGTGTATGTGTGTGTCAGGTGCTGCGTGTATATATGAGTGTGTCTGATGGTGCGTGTGTATGCGTCAGCTGCCGCACGTGTGTGTGTGTGTGTCAGGTGTTGCGGGTGTATATGTGTGTGAGTATCAGGTGCTCCACGTGTGTACAAGTGTATGTCTGGTGCTGTGCATGAATACGTATGTCTGTGTCAGGTGATGCGCGTGTACATGAGTGTGCGTCAGGTGCTGCGCGTGTACGTGAGTGTGCATTAGGTGCTGCGCGTGTACATGAGTGTGCGTCAGGTGCTGCGTGTGTACATGAGTGTGCATCAGGTGCTGCGCATGTACATGTGTGTGCGTCAGGTGCTGCGCGTGTACATGTGTGTGCCTCAGGTGCTGCACGTGTCTATGTGTGTGTGAGTAAGGCACTGCGTGTGTATGTGTGTGTCTGATGGTGTGCGTGTATATGTATGTGTCAGGTGCTGCGTGTATATGCATGTGTCAGGTGCTGCGTGTATATGCATGTGTCAGGTGCTGCGTGTATATGCATGTGTCAGGTGCTGCGTGTATATGCATGTGTCAGGTGCTGCGTGTATATGCATGTGTCAGGTGCTGCATGTTTATTTTATTGTGTCTGATGCTACGTGTGTGTGTGTCAGGTGCCGCACGTGTATGTGTGTGTGTCAGGTGTTGCGCGTGTATGTGTGGGTCAGGTGCTGCATGTTTATTTTATTGTGTCTGATGCTACGTGTGTGTGTGTCAGGTGCCGCACGTGTATGTGTGTGTGTCAGGTGTTGCGCGTGTATGTGTGTGTCAGGTGCCGTTCCCCTTCTTCCCATCCCAGCTCTCTCTGTAGAATACAGCTCTGCACCCAGAGAGAGGGAAAGACTAGGGGGCTGATCACTGCACTGCTCACTTTTTGGTCATGAGTTCGGCCTCCTGTTTCTTCCAGTGCTGTGTTCCTGCAGCCTAGCCCTCCCTGTTGTGCCAGAGAATCAGCCCTTCCTTCCCCTGACAGAGAGAGAGAGCCCGAGGCAGAGACACTCTTCCCGTAGCTGGCCTACCCCCAGTACTTCAGCACTGGCCATGCGGCAGTCAACAAAGGAGACCAGCAGGGGGTTCTGGCAGCATCAGCTGTGGCCGCAGCTGGATCGGGGAGGCCTGCAGTGTCTGAGGTGGGCAACACTTCCTCCGCCGCTGTCACCTTCCCCTGCCAGAGAGAAAGCCAGAGACATACCCTTCCCGCAGCAGGGATACCCCTAGTACCTCAGCGCTGGACAGGCAGAAGTCTATGGAGGGGACCGGCAGGGGTTTCGGGCCGCAGCAGTAGCAGCGGCCGCAGTCAGATCAGGGAGGCCTGCAGGGTCAGAACTGGGCAGCACTTCCACCAACACTGTCACCTCTGTGCTGGGCATGTACACCAGTCCGTACGGATGGAGGTGTCCACAACAGGCAGCAGTATAATGAGTCAGACAAACTCATTACACACTGCCCACTGCTGCGCCGCATGCCCTCGATGGAGGAAGCCTAGATGCGGTCCCCAGCGGCAGCGAGGGAGAAGGGTGATCACATCACCCTTCAACCCGGCACCTCACAATCAGCTGGGGATCTGCAGTAGCTTCATCTCTCTCTTCCTCTCCCTCTCTGACAGCACAGCAGCCCCTCTGGGTCCCATGTAGCTCTGCCCCCCTGCTCACAGTTCACTCGGCCTCTCCTGATTAAAAAGAAAATAAGAGCCTGACCTGCTGCTCAGATGCGAGGAGGGGACGGGCGGTAGGTCCTCTGTGAGTACACTACACAGTCAAAATTAACTCTGACTCCTCACAACAGTGTGGACTGCAGGCGACGTCAGATGCCAATTTGGGTGTGCTTGCCGCACTACCTGCCCATCAAGCCCAACGTGGCATTTTGTATTAGGAACCCTATAACAGCATTCCGACATCCCTCCCTATACACTGCCGCTCTCATACATCCGTACACCGCCACTCTCATACATCCGCACACTGCCGCTCTCACACAACTGTACACTGTTGCTCTCATACATCCATACACTGCCGCTCTCATACATCCGTACAACCCCGCTCTCATACATCCGTACAACCCCGCTCTCATACATCCGTACAACCCCGCACTCTTACAGCCGCACTCTTACAGCCGTACTCTTACAGCCGTACTCTTACAGCCGCACACTGCCGCACTCTTACAGCAGCACACCGCCGCACGCATACAGCCGCACACCATCGCACTCATACAGCCGCACACCGACGCAGTTATACAGCCGTACATTGCCGCTCTCATACATCCGCACACTGCCGCTCTCATACATCCGCACACTGCCGCTCACATCTATACATACATAGCCTCCATACATCTACACATCCAATCCCCACGCAAGGGAACACTGAAATCACTATCACTTTTCCCCGGGGTGTGACCACAGCCAGCCACTACTCCGGCCACCTTCTTGTGACACCAAAATGCATCTTACCTATCATCAGGGTGGTGCTGCTGCTGGGGGCAGGTTGCTGCCTCAGTCTCCTAGTTGGTGCTGCGATTGGAGGGGGTACTGCTTCCCTGTGCAGCCACTGTCTCCCGGATCATCGTGCCGCTGGCTGAATTGCAGCTTGACGCTACTGCTGCCGGGAGTAACAGCTTCCTGACTGTTGTTGCTGGTGGCTGCCTACTGCTCATTGCCGCCGGAACACTGACCGGCTCGGTAGTGATGCTGGCGGAGGAGTAGTGGCGGTGGGGTGGTGCCTGCTCCCTTCCCTCGAGCATGCCGCAGTGTAAAAAAAAAATAATAGAGAGCATACCAGGGTGAGTCTGTATGGATCACAGTGATTACACGGGGCACAGCATAAGGACACCTTGCTGTGAGGGGCTCTGCCCACACAGATTGCTGCACCCTCTCTGATGTCAGCCGCTGCCATCTCGTTCTCTGGGCGGCCAGTTCCAGTGTGAGGTAGGAGAGGAAGAGAACACACAGGTGTTAGGCGCCGTGGTCCGCGATGTCCTCGCGGCCCGGCGCCTAGCAACTAGGGACGCCGAGCGTGCTAGCCGCCGGCTCCCTAGCAACGCTAGGACGCCGGGCGCGCTGAGCCGCCTGGACCCTAGCAACGGGGACGCCACGGATGGACTGCGCTCCCCTTGCAGGGTCAATCAAGTGAACTACACACACACACTTGTCTTCTGGTCGTGCAGCAAGGCAGCTGCACGGCATTGTGCTAATCAGGCTCTGAACTTCTGATTGAAGGACTCCCTGCTAAATACCTTCCCAGTGCTTCACACAGACGCCGGTAATAGCTTCCTGCATGCTGCTTTGGTTTGCTGACGTCTGTTCCAGTTCTGCTGTGTCCGGTCATTCCTGTCCTCAGAGTTCCTGAATCTTAGTGTTGTCATCTCTTCCCAAGGAGTCTTCCAGTCCTCATTTACCCGCAACAGTCGCTAGAGGATCTCGTGTGGTTTTCGTGAGTGGCGGCTCTGCCGCGTGCTGCGGCCTAGGCCGCTTTATTTTGTATTCTGTGTTGGTGCATTTGCGGAGGTTTACGCTCCCACACTCCTCTCCGGAACTCGCCGGTGCCGGGTAGAAGAGTGGACAAGTGGGTATTTTGGTTGTCCTTTTCCCTGGCGGTTTTCCGCACATACTCTAGTTTAAAGTTAGTTTTGAGCCCCTGGCTTTGTTGTTTAGCCCCTTGTTATCACCCTGTCTCGGATTTCTCTTTGTCTCCCATTAAGACCTGAGGGGGCATCGGAGTTGGGCAGACGTTATCCGCCCTTCAAATGCGGCTGCCATGGGCCCAAGCAACCATAGTCTCGCAAGAGATTTCTGACAGCACGGGCGAGACAACGGAGATAGGGCGCCAGGGGCTATTCCCGTTCCCACTCCCTTTCCAAGCATTACGTTCCAGTACTCAGGTCCTTGCTATAAGATATCCCCAGACCAGAGTATTGGAATCATAACAGGAGAGCAGCCCTGATATATAACAGAGGTGGAAGTTCTATAGGCAGCAGAGACGGAGACCAGCCAGCCAGTCTCCCAGTGCCCTGATCACTACACGCCGCCAGCACAGCATTACAGGAGGGTCCTATAGTGCTGCCCTGAGCTAACAGGTGTGTGTACCAGTGTGCTGCGCCCTGGTGTCTCTGAGAGGGGTGAGGTCACCGCGCCGCTTTAGTATATGGCTTTTCCTTAGTACTGTAAGTTACAGCCCTGCACTAGTAGTGGCAACTCTGCCTTATGTGAACCTGTGAGGTTATTTTCCTATTTACAGAATAACCGGGGAGAAGGCGGCCATATTGCGGCTCTCAAGAGAAGGCACTCTAGTACACCCCCTGCTGGCGGCCACTGCGCAGGCGCAACAAATTGAAATGCCCGATCTCTATAATGGGGCATATTTCTCTTAATTAAAAAAAACCTGTAACTTTCTGAAAAACCACAACCCCAAAAGGCACTTCACAGGGACATGCTCTATCTAATAAAACAAACCCCAAGTCATATATATATATATATATATATATATAATAAGATTTTACTCACCGGTAAATCTATTTCTCGTAGTCCGTAGTGGATGCTGGGACTCCGTAAGGACCATGGGGAATAGCGGCTCCGCAGGAGACTTGGCACAACTAAAGAGAGCTTTAGGACTACCTGGTGTGCACTGGCTCCTCCCCCTATGACCCTCCTCCAGACCTCAGTTAGGATACTGTGCCCGGAAGAGCTGACACTAAGGAAGGATTTTGAATCCCGGGTAAGACTCATACCAGCCACACCAATCACACCGTACAACTCGTGATATTATACCCAGTTAACAGTATGACAACAACGGAGCCTCTGCACAGATGGCTCTCAACAATAACCCTTTTGTTAACAATAACTATGTACAAGTACTTGGGATGGGCGCCCAGCATCCACTACGGACTACGAGAAATAGATTTACCGGTGAGTAAAATCTTATTTTCTCTGACGTCCTAAGTGGATGCTGGGACTCCGTAAGGACCATGGGGATTATATCAAAGCTCCCAAACGGGAGGGAGAGTGCGGATGACTCTGCAGCACCGAATGAGCGAACTCTAGGTCCTCCTCAGCCAGGGTGTCAAACTTGTAAAATCTTGCAAATGTGTTTGACCCCGACCAAGTAGCAGCTCGGCAAAGTTGTAAAGCAGAGACCCCTCGGGCAGCCGCCCAAGAAGAGCCCACCTTCCTCGTGGAATGGGCTTTTACTGATCTAGAATGCGGCAGTCCCGCCGCAGAATGACAGTCCTGTACCACAAATCTGAGGTACTCCTGGTGAGGAGAGTAAATGGGGACATGCAGGTAAGCATCCTTGATGTCCAGTGATACCATGTAATCCCCTTCCTCCAGGCTTGAGATAACCGCCCTGAGCGATTCCATCTTGAACTTGAACCGTTTTATATACGTGTTCAAAGATTTAAAATTTAAAATGGGTCTCACCGAACCGTCCGGTTTCGGTACCACAAACATTGTGGAATAGTAACCCCTTCCTTGTTGAAGGAGGGGTACCTTGACTATCACCTGCTGCAAATACAGCTTGTGAATTTGCCTCCATCACAGCCTCCCTGTCCAAGGGAGATGTTGGCAAGGCAGATTTTAGGAAACGGCGAGGGGGAGACGTCTCGAATTCCAGCTTGAATCCCTGAGACACTACTTGTAGAATCCAGGGATCCACCTGTGAGCAAGCCCACTGATTGCTGAAGCACTTGAGACGGGCCCCCACCGCACCTGGCTCCACCAGTGGAGCCCCAGCGTCATGCTGTGGACTTAGCGGAAGCGGGGGAGGACTTTTGTTCCTGGGAACTGGCTGTATATATATATATATATATATATATATATGCACACACACTCATGTATATACATGTATACACAAATACACGTATGTACATGTTTATGTATGTATAATACACTGAGTACATTATATTTATGAATTAATTGCTTCCCGATTCTGCAGCAGCATCATCAGCACCATCAGTGTTACTCACAGTCACTTCACACTGACTGCTGCACAACACATCACTTAATTTCCGGGCCGCCCGCCACCTGGTGAAGAGACATGGGAGATGAAGGACCAGCAGTGCCACGTTGAGCGGAAGTATTGTGAATTAGTTACCCACACACTCCTTGTGACACCTGCTCCCCGTCTGCCCTCCCACCCGCCGCCTGCCATCCGGAACCCGCACTGACAAGTAAGTCTCAGCAGAATGTGTCTGCCGGCGGCTCCCAGTCCCCCCTAGAGGAACACTGCCAGTGGTGTGGCAGCCGCGGCACACTAGGACTGAGAGACCGCAGCGGGAGGAAAGCACGGGTGGGCGGGAGGAGAGCATAGGCGGACATCACCACGTCACATTGCAAGGTGACACCAGTCCCCCCAGTGAGGCCGCCGACGAATGCACTCAGCATAGTATTAGCAGCAGGCAGAGGGGGGGCGGGCGCAGCGGTGGTGGGAGGTACGGAAATGAGCTACAGGCTAGGCTCCACCGATCACACACTCAGCGATCACTGTGCCACAGCAAGCGTGGCGTGCAGCGGTGCTGGACATTAGGGAGTGCCTGTGCGCACCAGGCACCCCCTGTACGCACGCCTATGCGCTACCACCCCCCATATGCCACACTACATCACTATGCTATAGCCCTCCCATATGCTGCACTTCATAGTTACACTATACCCCCCATACAACATACTACATCACCACACTACACTACTCACAATAAAATGAAAACATCCCAGTTCCTCATTCTTAATGAGCTCACGTGAGTTCTCTCCCCAACGGAGCTCCAGACCAAGTAACAATGAAGACACCAGCAGCGTGTAGGGGGCAAGCCTGGTCCACTTGTCAGGAGAGAGCAGTCACTGGAGGGTAAGAAGGGGGCGGGGCCTAGTCCTACAGACGGGAGAGAGCACAGACAGGAGAGAGCAAGGTACAGGGGTAGAAGGGGACGGCTGATGTGAAGAAGGGGGCGGGGCCTATTCTTGCATCCTTTCAAAATTCGACTTTTTAAAATTCGACATTTGACAAATTCGACTTTTCTGCAATGGTACAAATGCGGCAATTCAACAAAAGTATATTCAATTGAAGTTTGTAAATTCGACAACAGTGCTTTTAAACAGTAAATTCGTCATTTTCAATCCGCCACACTTTGCAGGCGGAATCTAATAAAAAATAATATTTTTTTGGGGTAATAGCATATCTATTTATATTAGAAGGGATTAGGTACTTGGTTTGTCTTTTTTGGAGGCACAAGTATTATTTATATATTTTTTAAAAGATTATTATTATTTTTTTTTTTTTTTAAATGGAATGTGAAAAACCCGGAAAAGAAAAATTGCGTGGGGTCCCCCCTCCAAAGCATAACCAGCCTCGGGCTCTTCGAGCCGGTCCTGGTTCTAAAAATCCGGGGGAAAAACGGACAGGGGATCCCCCGTATTTTTAAAACCAGCTCCGGGCTCTGCGCCTGGTGCTGGTGCAAAAAATACGGGGGACAAAAAGAGTAGGGTCCCCCATTATTTTTACACCAGCATCGGGCTCCACTAGCTGGACAGATAATGCCACAGCCGGGGGTCACTTTTATACAGTGCCCTGCGGCCGTGGCATTAAATATCCAACTAGTCACCCCTGGCCGGGGTACCCTGGGGGAGTGGGGACCCCTTCAATCAAGGGGTCCCCCCCCCAGCCACCCAAGGGCCAGGGGTGAAGCCCGAGGCTGTCCCCCCCCATCCAAGGGCTGCGGATGGGAGGCTGATAGCCTTGAGAAAATTGAAAGAATATTGTTTTTTCCAGTAGTACTACAAGTCCCAGCAAGCCTCCCCCGCAATCTGGTACTTTGAGAACCACAAGTACCAGCATGCGGGAGAAAAACGGGCCCGCTGGTACCTGTAGTTCTACTGGGGAAAAAATACCCAAATAAAAACAGGACACAGACACCGTGAAAGTATAGCTTTATTTCACACCTGCCGACACACACATACTTACCTATGTTGACACGAAGCAGTCGGTCCTCTTCTCCAAGTAGAATCCACGGGTACCTGAAAATAAAAGATAATTATACTCACCTGATCCAGGTTCCAGATTAACTCCACGTACTTGGCAAAACAACAAACCGAACACCCGGACCAGACGGACTGAAAGGGGTCCCATGTTTACACATGGGACCCCTTTCCACGAATGCAGACATCCGAATCTCGCGGGAATCCGACAGCGGGATGATGACGTTCGGGCGCGCTCGGGTTAGCCGAGCAAGGCGGGAAGGTTCGAACCTGCCTCGGACCCATGTAAAATGGGTGAAGTTCGGGGGGTCCGGATTCCGACGAACCGAACCCACTCATCACTAGTATGTACGTGTGTGTCAGGTGCCGTGCGCGTACGTACGTGTGTGTCAGGTGTCGTGCGTGTACGTGTGTGTGTGTGTGTGTGTGTGTGTGTCAGGTGGCGCGTACCTACATGTGTGTATGTCAGGTGCTTTGCATGTGTGTACGTACACGCGTGTATGTGTCAGGTGCAGCGCGTGTACGTGTGTGTGTGTGTGCCAGTGTGCCAGGAGCCACGCGTGTACATGCGTGAGGGTATCAGGAGCCGCGCGTATACGTACATACGTGTAGGTTTCAGGTGCCGCGCGTATACATACGTGTGTGTGTCAGGAGCCGAGCGCGTACGTACATGTGTGTGTGTCAGGAGCAACGCGCGTGTGTGTCAGGAGCCACACGTGTGCATACGTGTGTGTGTCAGGTGCCACACATGTACGTACGTACGTACGTACGTACGTACGTACGTACGTGTGTGTGTGTCAGGTGCCGAGCGTGTACGTGTGTGTGTCAAGTGCCGTGTGTGTACGTACGTATGTGTGTGCCTGGAGCCGCGCGTGTACATACATGTGTGTGTGTGTGTGTGTCTCAGGTGCTGTACGTGTATGTGTGTGTCTCAGGTGCTGCACATGTATATGTGTGTATTTCAGGTGCTGCATTTGTATGCGTCAGCTGCCACGTGGGTGTCAGGTGTTGAGCGTGTATGTGTTTGTGTCAGCTGTCGCATCTGTATGTGTGTGACTGTCAGGTGCTGCGCGTGTATGTGTGTGTCAGGTGCTGTTCATGTATGTGTGAGTGGCAGGTGCTGCATGTGTATACGAGTGTGTGTGAGGTGCTGCGAGTGTATGTGTGTGTTAGGTGCTCTGAGTGTATATGATTGTGTGTCAGGTGCTGTGCGTGTGTGCGTTAAATGCCACATGTATATATGTGTGTGTGTGTGTGTGTGTGTGTCAGGTGCTGCATGTTTGTATGTGTGTGTGTGTCAGGTGCTGCATGTCTGTATGTGTGTGTGTGTGTGTCAGGCGCTGCATGTCTGTGTGTGTGTGTGTGTGTGTGTGTCAGGTGCTGCATGTCTGTATATGTGTGTGGGTGTGTCAGGTGATGCATGTCTGTGTGTGTGGGTGTGTCAGGTGATGCATGTGTGTGTGTGTGTGGGTGTGTCAGGTGCTGCATGTCTGTGTGTGTGTGTGGGTGTGTGTGTCTGTCAGGTGCTGCATGTGTGTGTCAGGTGCTGCATGTCTGCGTGTGTGTGTGTCAGGCGCTGTATGTCTGCGTGTGTGTGTCAGGCGCTGCATATCTGTGTCAGGTGCTGTGTGTGTGTGTGTGTGTGTGCGTGTCTGTCAGGCGCTGCGTGTCTGCGCGTGTGTCTGGCGCTGCGTGTCTGCGCGTGTGTCAGGCGCTGCGTGTCTGCGTGTGTCAGGCGCTGCGTGTCTGCGTGTGTGTCAGGCGCTGCGTGTCTGCGTGTGTGTCAGGCGCTGCGTGTCTGCGTGTGTGTCAGGCGCTGCGTGTCTGCGTGTGTGTCAGGCGCTGCGTGTCTGCGTGTGTGTCAGGCGCTGCGTGTGTGTCAGGCGCTGCGTGTGTGTCAGGCGCTGCGTGTCTGCGTGTGTGTCAGGCGCTGCGTGTGTGTCAGGCGCTGCATGTCTGCGTGTGTGTCAGGCGCTGCGTGTCTGCGTGTGTGTCAGGCGCTGCGTGTGTGTCAGGCGCTGCGTGTGTGTCAGGCGCTGCGTGTCTGCGTGTGTGTCAGGCGCTGCGTGTCTGCGTGTGTGTCAGGCGCTGCGTGTCTGCGTGTGTGTCAGGCGCTGCGTGTCTGCGTGTGTGTCAGGCGCTGCGTGTCTGCGTGTTTGTGTGTCAGGTGCTGCGTGTGTGTGTGTCAGGTGCTGCGTGTCTGCGTGTGTGTCAGGTGCTGCGTGTGAGTATGTCAGGTGCTGCGTGTGTCAGGAGCATGTGAGTGTCAGGTGCGTGTGTGTGTCAGGCGCTGCGTGTGTCAGGCGCTGCGTGTGTCAGGCGCTGCGTGTGCGTGTGTGTCAGGCGCTGCCTGTGCGTCAGGCGCTGCGTGTCTGTGTGTGTCAGGCGCTGCGTGTGTGCCAGGCGCTGCCTGTGCGTGTGTGCCAGGCGCTGCCTGTGCGTGTGTGCCAGGCGCTGCCTGTGCGTGTGTGTCAGGCGCCGCGTGTCTGTCAGGCGCCGCGTGTGCGTCCGGCGCCGCGTGTCTATGTGCGTCAGGCGCCGCGTGTGAGTGTGTGCGTGTGTGTCAGGTCCGTGTGAGTGTCAGGTGCTGCATCTGTGTGTGCGTGTGTCAGGTGCTGCGTGTGTGTCAGGTGCTGCGTGTGAGTGTATGCGCGTGTGTCAGGTCCGTGTTAGTGTCAGGTGCTGTGTGTGTGTGTGTCAGGTGCTGTGTGTGTGCGTGTGTGTCAGGTGCTGTGTGTGTGTGTGTGTGTGTGTGTCAGGTGCTGTGTGTGTGCGTGTGTGTCAGGCGCTGCATATGCGTATGCGTGTCAGGCGTTGCATGTCTGTGTGTGTCAGGCGCTGCGTGTCTGGGGGGGGTGGCCGGACACACAGCAGAGAGGGGGGGTGGCTGGACACACAGCAGAGAGGGGAGGGTGACCGGACACACGGCAGGGAGGGGAGGGGGTAGGGGGTGGCCGAGCACAGCAGGAAGAGAGGGGAGTTGCCGAACACACAGCAGGGTAGGGGAGGGGATGGTGGCCAGACAAACAGCAGGGGAGGGGAGGGGGGGGGGGGGTAGGCCGGACACACAGCAGGTGAGGGGGGTGGGGGTGGCTGGACACAGCAGGGAGGGGGGGGTAGGCAGGACACACAGCAGGGGAGGGGAGGGTAGCCGGACAAACAGCAGGGAGGGGGGGGTAGGCAGGACACACAGCAGGGGAGGGGGGGTGGCTGGACACACAGCAGGTGAGGGGGGGGGCTGGACACACAGCAGGTGAGGGGGGGGCTGGACACACAGCAGGTGAGGGGGGGGCTGGACACACAGCAGGTGAGGGGGGGGCTGGACACACAGCAGGTGAGGGGGGGGGCTGGACACACAGCAGGTGAGGGGGGGGGGGCTGGACACAAAGCAGGTGAGGGGGGGGGGGGCTGGACACACAGCAGGTGAGGGGGGGGGGCTGGACACACAGCAGGTGAGGGGGGGGGGCTGGACACACAGCAGGTGAGGGGGGGGCTGGACACACAGCAGGTGAGGGGGGGGGCTGGACACACAGCAGGTGAGGGGGGGGGGCTGGACACACAGCAGGTGAGGGGGGGGGCTGGACACACAGCAGGTGAGGGGGGGGGGCTGGACACACAGCAGGTGAGGGGGGGGCTGGACACACAGCAGGTGAGGGGGGGGCTGGACACGCAGCAGGTGAGGGGGGGGGGCTGGATACGCAGCAGGTGAGGGGTGGGGTAGGCCGGACACACAGCAGGGGAGGGGAGGGTGGCCGGACACACAGCAGGGGAGGGGAGGGTGGCCGGACACACAGCAGGGGAGGGGAGGGTGGCCGGACAAACAGCAGGGGAGGGGAGGGTGGCCGGACAAACAGCAGGGAGGGGGGGGGGGCTGGACACACAGCAGGGGAGGAGGGGGGGGGGGGCTGGACACACAGCAGGTGAGGGGGGGGGGCTGGACACACAGCAGGTGAGGGGGGGTAGGCCGGACACACAGCAGGGAGGGGGGGGGGGTAGGCCGCCGGACACACAGCAGGGGAGGGGAGGGTGGCCGGACAAACAGCAGGGAGGAGGGGGTAGGCCGGACACACAGCAGGTGAGGGGGGGGGGTGGCTGGACACACAGCAGGTGAGGGGGGGGGGGTCTGGACACACAGCAGGGAGGTAGGGGGGTAGGCCGGACAAACAGCAGGGAGGGGGGGGGTAGGCCGGACACACAGCAGGGAGGGGGGGGGGCTGGACACACAGCAGGGGGGGGGGGGTAGGCCAGACGCACAGCAGGTGAGGGGGGGTGGTGGCTGGACACACAGCAGGGAGGGGGGGGGGGGTAGGCCGGACACACAGCAGGTGAGGGGGGGGGGGCTGGCCACACAGCAGGTGAGGGGGGGGGGGCTGGACACACAGCAGGTGAGGGGGGGGGGGTAGGCCGGACACACAGCAGGTGAGGGGGCTGGACACACAGCAGGGAGGGAAGGGGGTAGGGGGGTGGCCTTATTATAATAACCGTGTGGGGGAGGAGTCTGCGGCGGTGGGTGAATGAGATGTGGGGGCAGGCTGCTAAGGGTGCAGGGGAGGAGGGGAAGGGAGGGGAAGGGAGCCGGATGGATCTGAATGTGAGCCGCACGTAAGGGTCCATACTGATCCTCCCCACCTCAGCCCGCTGGTGCTGCTGCTGCTGCCTGACTTCTTCCGTGCAGCACAGCTGTCTTCTCCGGCTGCCGCTCCCGCACCCGCTTCAGGTGTGGGGGTACCACACCGCTCAGTAGGCAAGCGCTGTCAGTCAGGAGTCAGCGCTGCACCGGATGTCTCTTCTGGATGTCCTCTGACTTTCTCCTGCGGCGCAACTCCAGCTATTCCTCCCGCTGCGGCTCCCACTTCGGGTAAGGGGACCATATTGCTCAGTAGTGAGCACTTTCGGTAAGCCTGCGGCTGCTATGCCGCTACCCCTCTCCTCCACAGTCCTAATGGGTCGCTGCAGTCTGTAAGGGACCGCAGGTGCACACACCCAGGAACCGCTGGCTCTCCTCCCGCCGCCAGCAGCTACTTTTATAACCTCAGCCTGCACGAGACCCCTTCCCTCACTCACTCTCGCTCTCCTGGCGGCCACTGCGCAGCCGCAACAAATTGAAAAGCCCTATCTCTATAATGGGGCATATTTCTCTTAATTAAAAAAACCCTATAACTTTCTGAAAAACCACAACCCCAAAAGGCACTACACTGGGGCATACTCTATCTAGTAAAACAAACCCCAAGTCTTAATTCGTCCTCTATCCGGAGTTATGCCTTCCCAAAAAATATCTAATTCACTCTATAGGAAAACGGTGTCAAAAAGCCACAAAGGAAGTCACAGAAAAAAACTGACAGTTGGAACTTTAGGTTACTCCCAATTCCTCATTTTTTATTATTTTGCCCTGAAATTTGGCATGCAGCACCGGGTGACGATTCTACACGCCCATGCCAAATTTCAGCTCAGTACGTCCAATCAGTTTTGAGGTGTAGCCCCTCAAACACCATGCCCCCATCTCAGAAGTTCCCTATGGGAGAATTCCGTTTGTTCGATTCAGCCTTAATATAAGGGCACGACCGTGCCCTTATAATATGTATCTATCTATCTATCTATCTATCTATCTATCTATCTATCTATCTATCTATCTATCTATCTATCTATCTATCTATCTATCGTATGTGTGTGTGTATATATACATCTATACATACATGCGCTAACACCTGGACATACACTGATGTACCCACACCTAATATCCATACATACACGCCCTGACACCTGGACATACACCAACATTCCCACACCTGCATCTATACATACACATGCTGACACCTGGACATACACCAACATACAAGCACCTGCATCTATATATACACGCGCTGACAAATGGACATACACCGACGTACCCACACTTGCATCTATACATACATGCACTGACATCTGGACATACAAGCACCTGCATCTATACATACACGCGCTGACACCTGAACCTACACTGACCTTCCCACACCTGCATCTATACATACACATTCTGACACCTGGACATACACAGACGTACCCACACCTGCATCTATACATACACGCGTTGACACCTGGACGTACACTGACGTACACACACCTACATCTATATATGCATGGATGCAAATGTGGGTACGTCTGTATACGTCCAGGTGTTAGCATGTGTATGTATAGATGTTAGGTGTGGGTACATCAGTGTATGTCCAGGTGTCAGCACATGTATGTATAGATTCACATGTGGGTAAGCCGGTGTACGTCCACGTGTCAGCATGTGTAGGTATAGATGCAGGTGTGGGTACGTTGGTGTACGTTTAGGGGTCAGCGTGTTAATGTATAGATGTTGGTGTGTGTATGTCAGTGTACGTACAGATATAGGTGTGTGTGTGTGTATGTATGTATGTATGTATGTATGTATGTATGTATATGTATAGAGGAAGGTGTGATACATACATATCTACAGCCACACCACACTGTATATGCCCAATATCACCTGATCTTAGGCCTGGTTTGTTCTTGGATGTGAGACCACCTGGGAATACCAAGCGCGCGCGTCAAAAAAGGGGCGTGGTTTTGTTGGAGTGGGCGTGGTTTCGCATAAAGGGGCGTGGCATTGCAGGAAAAGACTACCTTATACCCCAGTTTTGCAACCTGCACGCCCATACGTTGGCCACCACAGGAAAGAAAAATAATCCTGATTCATGCCCCTTACATTATTTGTCATTTTTCCTCCTTATAGTAATGCCCAGTATACATTATGCCACATACTGCAATGGCCCTTAGACATTATGCCGCACACAATAATGCACGACACAATATGCACACACTGTAATGCCCCCGACACATTATGCCACACACCGTAATGTCTGTGACACATTATGCCACACACCGTAATGCCTGTGACACATTATGACAGGAATCGCAATGCCCGTTATACATTATGCTACACACTGCAATGCCCCTGATACATTATAGCACATACAATGTCTGTGACACATTATGACACACACCGCAATGTCCGTGATACATTATGCCACACACTGCAATGCCCGATACATTATAGCACATACAATGCCTGTGACACATTATGCCACACACTGCAATGACCTTGAGACATTATACCACAATGCCCGTGATATAGTATACCATACACCGTAATGCCTGTGACACATACCGCAATGCCCTGCCCGTTATACCCTATGCCACACATCGCAATGCCCGTTATGTATTATGCCACACTGCAATGACCCTGAGACATTATACCACATACCACAATGCCCGTGATATAGTATACCACACACCGTAATGCCTGACACATTATGACACACACCGCAATGTCCGTGATACATTATGCCACACACTGCAATGACCCTGAGACATTATACCACATATCACAATGCCCGCGATATAGTATACCATACACCGTAATGCCTGCGACACATTATGACACACACCGCAATGTCCGTGATACATTATGCCACACACCGTAATGCCCATTACACATGAAGTCCTACAGTAAGGCTTCTAATTACTTTTCAATTACCTGCTCGTTGTCAGGGGTTTCATGCACTGGGTGTCATGCTCGTTGCCAGGGGTTTCATGCTCTTGGTTCCATGCACGGTGCCAGGGGTTTTCATGCTCAGGGTGTCATGCTCGTTGCCAGGGGTTTCATGCACTGGGTGTCATGCTCGTTGCCAGGTGTTTCATGCACTGGGTGTCATGCTCGTTGCCAGATGTTTCATGCACTGGGTGTCATGCTCGTTGCTAGGAGGTAGTCCTTGTTGCTAGGGCTGTGCTCCAAGTGCCACATATGTCCCCAGTGCCAGATATTCCCCCACGGTGCCAGGTACTTACATGCCCCAGTGCCAAATATAGTCGTCCCCCCCATGTGCCAGGTACACATATGCCCCCAGTGCCAGATATTCCCCCCCAGTGCCATATATGCCCCCAGTGCCAGATATTCCCCCCAGTGCCATATATGCCCCCCGTGCCATATATGCCCCCAGTGCCAGATACCCCCCCAGTGCCATATATGCCCCCAGTGCCAGATATTCCCCCCCAGTGCCATATATGCCCCAGTGCCAGATATCCCCCCCAGTGCCAGATATGCCCCCAGTGCCAGATATTCCCCCCAGTGCCAGAAATGCCCCAGTGCCAGATATTCCTCCCTCCCCCCCCCCCGTGCCATATATGCTCCCAGTGCCAGATATTTACCCCCCCCCCCCCCCGCCGTCGCTTTTTGGAGGGACACGGAGGGCACAGCTCGTCTCTCCTGTGTCCCTCCTGCTGCATCATCTCCGGCGGCCGCGGGTCTAATAGGGGGAAGTGCCGGTTCATGAGCCAATTAGAGCTCACGGACGGCACTTCCCCCTATTAGACCCGCGGCCGCCGGAGATGATGCAGCAGGAGGGACACAGGGAGGCGCGCTGTGTGCCCTCCGTGTCCCTCCAAAAAGCGGCGGAGGGAAGGAGACTGCTCGTCCGCATGTCAGTCTGCTGTAAATCAGTGGCGCCCCCGCAGCCCCTCGCCCCCAAGCCACCGCGAGGACTGCGGGGGCAGTAGTTACGTCACTGGTCCAATCTCATCTGATGATGGAAGCTAAGCAGTGTTGTGCCTGGTTTGTTTTTGGATTTCAAGTCCTGCCTTCTGGTTTGGCCACGGCACCTCGGATATTCACCAAGGTCATGGCCGTGATGACGACCCTTCACCATCAGAGAATCAGGATCCTGCCAAATCTGGATGACTTGCTGATCCTGGTGAACTCCCAAGAGGTTCTCCACAGTTATCTGGAACTGGCGGTCCAATTCCTAAAAGTCCACGGGTGGCTCATCAACTGAAAAAAGTCCTCGCTGGTCCCTGCTCGGAACATTGTGCACCTAGGGGCACTGCTGGACACACACAGCCAACAATTGTTTCTGTCTCCAGAGAAAGTCCTGAAAATTCAGGACAGTATCGTCCTCTCTCGCCCAAGAGTGTTGATACACACGGCGATGCAAGTACTAGACCTCATGGTGTCGGCTTTCGATATGGTAGAGTACGCTCAATTTCATTACCGCCCTCTGCAGAGGTTAATCCTCTCCAAGTGGGACGGCCTGCCTCATCGGATGATGTCTCAAATGATCTCCTTGACTCCGGAGGTTCGTCTGACACTGAGCTGGTGGCTACAGGACCAACAGTTGAGCAGGGGCCATCCCTTCTGGATCTCCAACTGTGTCCTCCTGACAATGGATGCCAGTCTTTTGGGCTGGGCCATGGTGTTGGAGCAACACTTTCTCCAGGGTCGGTGGACCAGGGAGGAATCTCTCCTCCTGATATACATTCTGGAATTGCAGGCAGTGTTCAATTAATTGACACTGGCCCTGCCTCTAGTACAGAACAGGCCTGTTCAAGTACAATCTGACAACGCCACCACGGTAGTGTACACAAATCATCAAGGCGGCACTCGAAACTGCATGGCAAAGCTGGAAGTATCAAAAATCCTCCGTTGGGTAGAAAGTCATCTGACAGCTATATCGGCAGTGTTCATTCCCGGAGTCCTCAACTAGGAAGCGGATTTCCTCAGTCGTCAGGACGTTCACGCTGGAGAGTGGAGAGGCCGCAGCAGAAATGTCTGCACTGGTGTCAGTAGGTGACTGAGGCAGGAATGACTGGGAGATAGTGGGTGACTGAAGCATGTATGAGTGGGAGATAGTGGGTGACTGAGGCCGGGGTGACTGGGAGATAGTGGGTGACAGGGAGATAGTGGGTTACTGAGGGAGGGGTGATAGGAAGGGGTTGGGTAAGTATGGGAAGAAAGTGGGTGACAGGTATAATAAATGACTAAGGCAGGGGTGATAGGGAGATAGTGGATGACTGTGGCAGGGGTGACAGGGACAGTAAGAGACTGAGGCAGGGGTGACAGGGATAGTGGCTGACTGAGGCAGGGGTGACTGGGAGATAGTGGGTGACTGAGGCAGGGTTGACAGGGATAGTGGGTGACTGAAGCAGGGGTGATAGGGTGACAGTGGGTGACTAAAGCAGGGGTGACTGGTATAGTGGGTGACTGAGGCAGGGATCGCAGATATAGTGGTTGACTGAGGCAGCGGTGACTGGGAGATAGTGGGTAACTGAGGCAGGGGTGACAGGGAAAGTGTGTGACTCAGGCAGGGGTGATAGGGAGATAGTGGGCTGCATATCTCTGCCTCACTGCAGCAGCACATTCCTGCTTCAATGACAGCAGCACATCCCTACCTCACTTATAGCAGCACATCCCTGCCTCGCTGACAGCAGCACATCCCTGCCTCGCTGACAGCAGCACATCCCTGCCTCGCTGACAGCAGCACATCCCTGCTTCGCTGACAGCAGCACATCCCTGCTTCGCTGACAGCAGCACATCCCTGCCTCGCTGACAGCAGCACATCCCTGTCTCGCTGACAGCAGCACAGCACTGCTTCGCTGACAGCAGCACATCACTGCTTCACTACCAGCAGCACATCCCTGCCTCACTGGCAGCAGCACATCCCTGCCTTACTGACAGCTGTATATAGGGCCTAATTCAGACCTGATCCCTGCTGTGCATATTCACACAACAGGAGATCAGGTCTGAAGTGCGTGTGTGCTGGTGCCGCAGTGCACCGGCACATGCCAGAGATGCGATCAGCATCTCTGCCCAGTGAGCGCCTCTGCCTGATTGACAGGCAGAGGCGGTCACTGGGCAGGAGGAGTCGGGCCAGCGGCGTTGTGCCGCCATTTTGGGGGCACAGTCAGGACAACGCAGACATGACCGGACCGTATGGGGGCGGGCCGTGACGGCTGCGTGACCCGGACAGCAACGGGCCTTATTTACTAAAATCTCAGATAAATTTTATGGCATTTATGTGCAGTCTAGTTTGCACAGTTGATAGAGTGTTGATCTTGCACTATCAATGTAAGCCTCACATAGGTTTGATACACATGTAAGTTTGTTTTTATTTTACTACATTGTGGTTTGTGGCTCTATACCATGTAATGCATGTCTTTTAACAGTAGTCAAGTCTTCCAATGTGCTTGTTAGTGAAACCCAATAGATAGCTTTATTTTATTTTGTTTCTTCAAATATTGAATGCATATGTCTTATAACTTTTTTTTTTCAATATACAGGTTGAGTATCTGTATATACATTTTTATTATAAGATTTTCAATGACACAAGTACATCCAAGTTGCAGATTATAGATTGTGAAGGACAAATCAACCATATAAACAATTTAAGCAATTTAAATTGCATGCAGGTAGTAGAATATCAAACTCCTTGGATGAGAGTTGGTCGTAATAAACTAGGATAGATAAGAATAAAGTAGAAAATAAGATTTTAAACCTACCGGTAAATCTTTTTCTCGTAGTCCGTAGAGGATGCTGGGGACTCCGTAAGGACCATGGGGATAGACGGGCTCCACAGGAGACATGGGCACTTTAAGAAAGACTTTAGTTCTGGGTGTGCACTGGCTCCTCCCTCTATGCCACAGTTAGAGAAACTGTGCCCAGAGGAGACGGACAGTATGAGGAAAGGATTTTGTTAATCCACGGCAAGATTCATACCAGCCACACCAATCACACCGTATAACTTGTGATAAACTACCCAGTTATCAGTATGAAAAACAACATAGCATCAGTGCAGGACCGATGCAACTATAACATAACCCTTATTGAAGCAATAACTATATACAAGTATTGCAGAAGTAGTCCGCACTTGGGACGGGCGCCCAGCATCCTCTACGGACTACGAGAAAAAGATTTACCAGTAGGTTTAAAATCTTATTTTCTCTAACGTCCTAGAGGATGCTGGGGACTCCGTAAGGACCATGGGGATTATACCAATGCTCCAAAACGGGCGGGAGAGTGCGGATGACTCTGCAGCACCGATTGAGCAAACATGAGTTCCTCCTCAGCCAGGGTATCAAACTTATAGTATTTTGCAAAGGTGTGTGAACCCGACCAAGTAGCAGCTTGACACAGCTGTAGTGCCGAGACCCCTCGGGCAGCCGCCCAAGAAGAGCCCACTTTCCTCGTGGAATGGGCCTTGACCGATTTCAGTAACTGCAATCCAGCCATAGAATGCGCTTGCTGAATCGTGTTACAAATCCGGCGAGCAATAGCCTGCTTTGAAGCAGGGGCACCAATCTTGTTGGTTGCATACAGGACAAACAGTGCTTCAGTTTTCCTGACTCTAGCCGTCCTGGCCACGTAAATTTTCAAAGCCCTAACCACATCAAGTAACTCGGAATCCTCCAAGTCACGCGTAGCCACAGGCACCACAATAGGTTGGTTCATATGAAAAGATGAGACCACTTTTGGTAGGAATTGAGGACGGGTCTGCAATTCCGCTCTATCCACATGGAATACCAAATATGGGCTTTTATGTGACAAAGCCGCTAATTCCGACACTCGCCTAGCCGAAGCCAAGGCTAATAACATGACCACCTTCCATGTGAGATATTTTAACTTCACTGTTTTAAGTGGTTCAAACCAGTGTAATTTTAGAAAACTTAACACCACGTTAAGGTCCCAAGGTGCCACCGGAGGCACAAAAGGAGGCTGAATATGCAGCACTCCTTTTACAAAAGTCTGAACTTCTGGAAGAGAAGCCAATTCTTTTTGAAAGAAAATAGATAAGGCCGAAATCTGGACCTTAATAGAGCCTAATTTTAGGCCCAAATTCACTCCAGTTTGTAGGAAGTGAAGGAAACGGCCCGGATGGAATTCTTCCGTAGGAGCATTCCTGGCCTCACACCAAGAAACATAATTTCGCCATATACGGTGTAATGTTTTAACGTTACATCCTTCCTAGCCTTTATCAGCGTAGGGATGACCTCAACCGGAATGCTAGGATCCGGCATTCAACCGCCATGCCGTCAAACGCGGCCGCGGTAAGTCTTGGAACAGACAGGGCCCCTGATGCAACAGGTCCTGTCTTAGAGGGAGAGGCCACAGATCTTCTGTGAGCATTTCCTGCAGATCCGGATACCAGGTCCTCCGTGGCCAATCTGGAACAATGAGGATTGTTCTCACTCCTCTTTGTCTTATTATCCTCAACACCTTGGGTATGAGAGGAAGAGGAGGAAATACATAGACCGACCGGAACACCCACGGTGTCACTAGGGCGTCTACAGCTACTGCCTGAGGGTCTCTTGACCTTGCGCAATACCTCTGTAGCTTTTTGTTGAGCCGGGACGGCATCATGTCTATCTGTGGCAGTTCCCACCGACTTGTAATCTGTGCAAAGACTTCCTGATGAAGTCCCCACTCTCCCGGATGTAGGTCGTGTCTGCTGAGGATGTCTGCTTCCCAGTTGTCCACTCCCGGAATGAACACTGCTGACAGTGCGCTTGCGTGATTCTCCACCCAGCGAAGAATTCTGGTGGCTTGTGCCATCGCCACTCTGCTTCTTGTGCCGCCTTGGCGGTTTACATGAGCCACTGCGGTGACGTTGTCTGACTGGATCAGAACCGGTTGGTCGCAAAGTAAGGTCTCCGCTTGACGTACGTAGGGCATTGTATATGGCCCTTAGTTCCAGGATGTTGATGTGAAGACAAGTCTCTTGACTTGACCAAAGACCTTGGAAATTTCTTCCCTGTGCGACTGCTCCCCAACCTTGGAGGCTTGCGTCTGTGGTCACCAGGATCCAGCCCTGAATGCTGAATCTGCGTCCCTCGAGAAGGTGAGCACTCTGCAGCCACCACAAGAGTGATACCCTGACCCTGGGGGACAGGGTGATCAACCAATGCATCTGTAAATGTGACCCGGACCACTTGTCCAGTAGGTCCCATTGGAAAGTCCTCGCATGGAACCTGCCGAATGGAATGGCCTCGTATGATGCCACCATCTTTCCCAGGACTCGAGTGCAGTGATGCACTGACACCTGTTTTGGTTTCAATAGGTTCCTGACAAGAGTCATGAGTTCCTGGGCCTTTTCTATCAGGAGATAAACCCTCTTCTGGTCTGTGTCCAGAATCATGCCCAAGAAAGACAGACGAGTAGTAGGAATCAACTGCGACTTCGGGATATTGAGAATCCAGCCGTGTTGCTGTAACACTTTCAGTGAAAGTGATACGCTGTTCAGCAACTGCTCTCTTGATCTCGCTTTTATGAGATCGCCCAAGTACGGGATAATTGTGACACCTTGCTTGCACAGGAGCACCATCATTTCCGCCATTACCTTGGTGAAAATTCTCAGGGCCATGGAGAGACCAAACAGCAACGTCTGAAATTGGCAATGACAGTCCTGTACCGCAAATCTGAGTTACGCCTGATGAGGTGGATAAATGGGGACATGAAGGTATGCATCCTGTACACAAATGCGGACAACAGGTGTCAAGCCGTGTGTTGCCTTTGTCAAGCTGTAATAAGTAGGGATAAGGACGTTAACCACCTCGGAACATCCTCCCTTATATGTCACCTGCAGCGCATTCATCATAAGTCAGTGACAAGTTCAAAAACTTTGGATGACAGCGGAAGCAGTCCACTAACCACTTAATCCCTTCCTCTTGTAACCAAGCTCCTGCAAACCACACCACCAACTCCCTCAGTGTCAATTTCCTCCTTAGACAGGAGAGCCAATAGTCCTTCAGGCCATGTCACTGGCAAGTCTGACGAGTCCTCTCCTGCCTGGGATTCCTCCGATGCATCCTTGAGTGTAACGCCTACTGCTGCTGGCGCTGCTGTTGTTGCTGCTGGGAGTCGATCGTCATCCCAGAGGGGAAGTCGGAAGACCACTTGTACTTCTTCCAGTAAGCAATTGACTGTCCAACAGTCCTTTGCGAGGAAGATGAAATATCACAGCAGTCATCCTGCTGCAAAGCGGATAACTCAGGTCTGGGTGGTGAGAAACGTGGTTCCGGTATCCATCGTTAATTTAGAGGCAACTAGAGACTTGATTGAGGTACTGTGTCCCCGGTACCAAATACCCTCTAGGTTCCATTTCTCTAGGCAGGCGATACCGAAAATGTACACAGACCTCAGAAAAAGAGTCACCAGTGTCCTAAAAAATGCAGTTGTACCCAATGTCCACTTGTCTGTGGTTAAGTGGAGCAGGGCAGACTCAGGACTATATGACTGTGACAGCCCACTGGGTAGATGTATTGCCTCCCGCAGCAAGAACAGCAGCGGCGGCACCAGTAGCAGCATCTCGCAATTGCCAACTCGTTCCTAGGCAGGCTACGCTTTGTATCACCGCTTTCCATAAGAGGCACACAGCTGACAACCTCTTACGGAAACTGAGGAACATCATCGCAGAATGGCTTACCCCAATTGAACTCTCCTGGGGATTTGTGACATCGGACAACGCCACCAATATTGTGCGTGCATTACATCTGGGCAAATTCCAGCACGTCCCATGTTTTGCACATACATTGAACTTGGTGGTGCAGAATTATTTAAAAAACGACAGGGGCGTGCAAGAGATGCTGTCGGTGGCCCGAAGAATTGCGGGCCACTTTCTGCCTTCAGCCACCGCATGCCGAAGACTGGAGCACCACCAAACATGCCTGAACCTGCCCTGCCATCATCTGAAGCAAGAGGTGGTAACGAGGTGGAATTCAACCCTCTATATGCTTCAGAGGATGGAGGAGCAGCAAAAGGCCATTCAAGCCTATACATCTGCCCACGATATAGGCAAAGGAGGGGGAATGCACCTGACTCAAGCGCAGTGGAGAATGATTTCAACGTTGTGCAAGGTTCTGCAACCCTTTGAAATTTCCACACGTGAAGTCAGTTCAGACACTGCCAGCCTGAGTCAGGTCATTCCCCTCATCAGGCTTTTGCAGAAGAAGCTGGAGACATTGAAGGAGGAGCTAAAACAGAGCGATTCAACTAGGCATGTGGGACTTGTGGATGGAGCCCTTAATTTGCTTAACCAGGATTCAATCTGTTGAAATCAGAGCACTACATTTTGGCCGCCGTGCTCGATCCTAGATTTAAAACCTACATTGTATCTCTCTTTCCGGCAGACACAAGTCTGCAGAGGTTCAAAGACCTGCTGGTGAGAAAATTGTCAAGTCAAGCGGAACGTGACCCGTCAACAGCTCCTCCTTCACATTCTCCCGCAACTGGGGGTGCGAGGAAAAGGCTAAGAATTCCGAGCCCACCCGCTGGCGGTGATGCAGGGCAGTCTGGAGTGAGTGCTGACATCTGGTCCGGACTGAAGGACCTGGCAACGATTACTGACATGTCGTCTACTGTCACTGCATATGATTCTGTCACCTTTGAAAGAATGGTGGAGAAAAAGAGGCAATTTGGAGGCACAAACTGGCTTTATTCTACCTAAGTTGCCCTCCCTCCAGTGTGTACTCCGAAAGAGTGTTTAGTGCGGCCGCTCACCTTGTCAGCAATCGGCGTACAAGGTTACTTCCAGAAAATGTGGAGAAGATGATGATCATCAAAATTAATTATAATCAATTCCTCCGTGGAGACAATCACCAGCAATTGCCTCCAGAAAGTACACAGGGATCTGAGATGGTGGATTCCAGTGGGGACGAATTAATAATCTGTGAGGAGGGGGATGTACACAGTGAAAGGGGTGAGGAATCGGAGGATGATGAGGTGGACATCTTGCCTCTGTAGAGTCAGTTTGTGCAAGGAGAGATTGATTGATTCTTTTTTGGTGGGGGCCCAAACCAACCAGTCATTTCAGTCAGTCGTGTGGCAGACCCTGTCGCTGAAATGATGGGTTCGTCAATGTTTTTCTTTTCAATCTAAGCCCCTGCAGTTTTCTGTAAGCATCTGCTTCGCTATGATGATCAACAAGTCACAAGGGAAAACACTCAGGGCTGGAGGCGTAGATCTTAGGACCAGCTGCTACAAGCATGGCAGAGGTGTCACTATCACTGGTGACACCCAGAGAGGCGGCGAGGGAGATTGTAATGCAGTGCGCGCAGATAAGCAGCGTAATGGTAAAAAGGAGGCATGGTCTCATAGGTAGGGGCGTGGCCTGAATCACCATTTTGTTGCTGCGGGTATCCCGGGGGTTGGGGGCTGTACCCGGGGACTAGTGTGTGAGTGGTGCTGGCTCCTGCACAGTGACAGAAACTGGGTGTTGCACGTAATGTCACAGTGAAACACCCATATTCTGTCACTGAAGAAGAGCCGGCACTTTGGTGTCACCCCACTTGGCGGGTGACACTCGGGTGTGTGCCGCAACCCCGTTGTGATGCCACTGACCCATGGGAAGCTTTACGTGGCTTACCCATGTGTTAGTAGCCCCAAGCATCTTTTGTGTTAGTCCCTGAAGAAAAACTTCAAATATTGTTTACAATTTTGTAATCAATGGCCTAATTCAGTAAGGATTGCAAATTCTGCTAAGTAACAGAATTTGCAATCCTTTGGTTCGCATGCTGGGGCCACCCATCACAGGGCATGGCCACCCAGCATGCCGCCTCCCTTCTTGACCACGCTGAAATTGCAGTCTCAGTGCAGTTCAGCGTGATCATAAAAAATGGATTAGCCTCCTGTTGGTGCAGACTGTACGTGTGCGCAGGAAGCCGCCACCATTTTTGTGATCGCAACGGCTGCATGTGATGTCATGCAGCCGCTCTGACCACGCCTCCTGTTTCTCCGTTGAAGCCCTGCCCCCGCACCGCTCCATCTCCGACTTTGAAATGGAGTGTTGCTGACCCCCCCGCACCGATTGACAGTCACAGAAAATGCAGGCGCATGCGTATGCTCTTAGCAATTTTTGCAGTTGGATTGCTTATTGTGATTGTCTGTTTAATGTGAAAACAAATGTGTGTGTTTTTTTCAACCTGGAAGCCCAACATCGATTAAGATCGATCTTAAATAGACCCAACATCGATTAAGATGCATCCATATAGCCCAGGAGCTATATGTGATGTATTTTTTGCCATGTAAGGTATTTCTGTCGTGTTTTATTGCGTCTCAGGGCGCCCCCCCCAGCGCCCTGCACCCTCAGTGACCGGAGTATGAAGTGTGCTGAGAGCAATGGCGCACAGCTGCAGTGCTGTGCGCTACCTTATTGAAGACAGGAACGTCTTCTGCCGACGATTTTTCCGGACCTCTTCGCTCTTCTGGCTCTGTAAGGGGGCCGGCGGCGCGGCTCCGGGACCCATCCAGGCTGGACCTGTGATCGTCCCTCTGGAGCTAATGTCCAGTAGCCAAGAAGCCCAATCCACTCTGCACGCAGGTGAGTTCGCTTCTTCTCCCCTTAGTCCCTCGATGCAGTGAGCCTGTTGCCAGCAGGTCTCACTGAAAATAACAAACCTAAACTAAAACTTTCACTAAGAAGCTCAGGAGAGCCCCTAGTGTGCACCCTTCTCGTCGGGCACAGAAATCTAACTGAGGCTTGGAGGAGAGTCATAGGGGGAGGAGCCAGTGCACACCAGCTAGTCCTAAAGCTTTCTTTAGATGTGCCCAGTCTCCTGCGGAGCCGCTATTCCCCATGGTCCTTACGGAGTCCCCAGCATCCACTTAGGACGTTAGAGAAAATAAGGATAAAGTGGACTACAGAAACTGATGCTCTAAACAAAGGAGAGAGAGAGAGAGAGAAAAGCACAAGGGAAAGTGGGCATTCGGAACACCACAGAGAGAGGAGAGATAGAAATGCCTGAAAAAGTAAAGGGGGTTGGGTATGGCATCCGGCGCTCGGGATTCCAGCAGTCACATGATACCTAATCCTAATCCTAACCCTCTGGGGGGGGTGGCGGATAGGGCTAACCCTCAGGGGGTGGCAGCTAGGACTACCCCCCCCCCCACCTCCTAGTGCCTTCCCTAACACCCCCTCCCCCGGTCCTAACCCTCCCTCCAATACTCGCCTTCGGGATGTTGGCTGTCTGTGTGCCGGCACCAGTCTCCCAAGTGGTGTCAGGATTCCAACATCGGTCAAATGACCGCCGGTATACCGTCTGCCGGGATGGTAAATGTATCCTGAGGACAGGTAGTGAGTGTGGAGGGATAGGTGGTTCAGTAAAATGTAACAGCTCAAACTGCGATCATTCACTGATAAATTGATTTATAGCTCTCCCTTTTTAACCATTGCAGTCATAAAAGCAATGTTTTTTAAACTTTTAAATAAAGCTTGTTAGCATCCCCAGCACACTGTATATGCTGGGAGATGTAGTTCTCAATATGAAAACATTTAATTACTGTATGAACTCTAATTCCCCAACTGAAACCTCTCACAAACACACACTCCTAAATCTAGTACACACACACACACATTTCCCCAGTACTGACAACTCTCATCACTTCCACACACTGACAACTCCCTCCTGCTCCTCTCCCCACTGACACTGACAGCTCCCTCACAGTCACACACATCCTCCACCCCCCCACACACACACTGATAGCACACATGCACAAATCCCCCCCTCCTCGACACTAACTGTCACGGACTGCTTGGGCAGCAGGGGGCAGGCTCTGACTTGAAGTGCTGAAATTCAACAGCTCTCTCGAACTTGCAAGGCATGGCTGTGCAGCTGTCTCCAGCCATCTCCTTGCCCACTGTGTAATTTGTGGCGTTCTCTGATGTTCCCCGCTCTGCCTCTACAACCGGCACATAATGTACAGCAGTGGTGACTCCTGAGTATGGGCCTGGAGAACTCCGCCTACCGGGGGGTAGGGTTTAATAATTTCAAAGGGGCAGAGCTAGGAGTGAAGCAGTGGACAGCAGTTGAGGGGCGTTTCAAACTGTAACAGGGTTGGGACAATTTCAGTATCCTTCCCTCACCGTCTAATTGGTCAGTCCCACGCTGATTGCCATAGCGCCCTTTTGAGACTGCAGAACTCTATCCCTTAGCCACGGTTGGCACAGCTGGATGGTGCCCCTGGCAAGTGCCATCCTGGCCAAGGGGTAGATACGCCCCTGAGGGTCAGGGCCAGCAACAGAAATCTCGGGGCCCAGTACACTGATATCTCTGGGGCCCCCTCAACCCCCCCTTAACTTGGCAGAGGGATCTTTAAAAAAAAATGGAGCCTTTGACTCGGACCGTCAGTGAGGCCGGCAGGTGGTTTTCATACTGGGCTATCCAGCTCTTCGGTGGCGGTGGCAGGGACATTCAGAAAAGGGCCAGCACAGCAACATGCATAATAATGGCAATACAGTATGGACCACAGGGACTGGACAAAGTGATGGGGTAAAAGGAGGGGGGAGGGTTTAGTTGGCCTGTTAATTGTTTTCCTGCTTAAATTGAGCAGTTGGTGGATACACTTTAAAAAGCAATATTGGCACTGTGGCCCCATTATTTCTGTTCTTAATACTTGGAGCCCTGAACAAGTGTCCCCTTTGTCCCCCCTGTCACCGGGCCTGTTCAGGCGTTACCTATGGAGAAGCTGCGACATGACATCCTAGGACACGATACTGCACCATGCATCACCATTATATTTCAGTGTGCCTTGTCAATATTTAAATCTTGTTCTGTGTGACGTGAGTTGTAAATGGTTGAAAATCTCTGTGCTACAGTATCGTCACCATGTAGTTATAACAACACCGCAAAACCACCAAAAGACGTGTTTTGGTAGAGGGACTGCTGGAGGGGCCCATTGGGGCCCCCAGTTTGCTACCCCACCCCAGTATACCTGTGCTGTAGCCAGTGGAAGGGGCACTATCTTCCCGGTGATCTCTTCGGGAAGATGGTGCCGCACATAGAAAGCAAAGACTCTGGCTGCACTCTCCTGCCCTCGCTCTAAGCAAGGTGATCGGGCCACAAAAGGACCCCTGTCGGACCCCGGCCTGTGGGCCACAAAAGGATGCATTGGGGGCGGCATGCGGCCCATGGGTTTGACACCCCTGCCCTAGAGTATCACAATTTGTTTCACGGCACCCCTAGGCCAAAGTTTTTTTTATTGAGAAATTCAGAAAAAAATATAAAATTAAGTAAATTGTGTTTATAGTAGAGATGAGCGGGTTCGGTTTCTTTGAATCCGAACCCGCACGAACTTCACTTTTTTTTCCACGGGTCCGAGCGACTCGGATCTTCCCGCCTTGCTCGGTTAACCCGAGCGCGCCCGAACGTCATCATGACGCTGTCGGATTCTCGCGAGACTCGGATTCTATATAAGGAGCCGCGCGTCGCCGCCATTTTCACTCGTGCATTGAGATTGATAGGGAGAGGACGTGTCTGGCGTCCTCTCCATTAGAATAGAGATAGATAGATTAGATAGAGAGAGATTGTGCAGAGTCGCAGACAGAGTTAGTTTACCACAGTCAGTGACCAGTGCAGTTGCTAGTTAACTTTTATTTAATATAATATATCCGTTCACTTCTCTCTGCTATATCCGTTCTCTGCCTGAAAAAAAAAACGATACACAGCACAGTCAGTCACACAGTGTGACTCAGTCTGTGTGCACTCAGCTCAGCCCAGTGTGCTGCACAGTCATCAATGTATAAATTAAAAGCTTATAATTAATTGTGGGGGAGACTGGGGAGCACTGCAGGTTGTTAGCAGGAGCCAGGAGTACAATTATATTAATTAACAGTGCACACTTTTGCTGCAGGAGTGGTGACCAGTGCCTGACCACCAGTATAGTATTGTTGTATACTACTAATATCTCTTTAAATATCAACCAGTCTATATTAGCAGCAGACACAGTACAGTGCGGTAGTTCACGGCTGTGGCTACCTCTGTGTCGGCACACGGCAGGCAGTCCGTCCGACCAGAATTGTATTATTTATTATTATATACCTACCACCTAACCGTGGTTTTTTTTTCATTCTTTATACCGTCATAGTGTCATCCTAATTGTTACGAGTATACTACTATCTCTTTATCAACCAGTGTACAGTGCGGTAGTTCACGGCTGTGGCTACCTCTGTGTCGGCACACGGCAGGCAGTCCGTCCGACCAGAATTGTATTATTTATTATTATATACCTACCACCTAACCGTGGTTTTTTTTTCATTCTTTATACCGTCATAGTGTCATCCTAATTGTTACGAGTATACTACTATCTCTTTATCAACCAGTGTACAGTGCGGTAGTTCACGGCTGTGGCTACCTCTGTGTCGGCACACGGCAGGCAGTCCGTCCGACCAGAATTGTATTATTTATTATTATATACCTACCACCTAACCGTGGTTTTTTTTTCATTCTTTATACCGTCATAGTGTCATCCTAATTGTTACGAGTATACTACTATCTCTTTATCAACCAGTGTACAGTGCGGTAGTTCACGGCTGTGGCTACCTCTGTGTCGGCACACGGCAGGCAGTCCGTCCGACCAGAATTGTATTATTTATTATTATATACCTACCACCTAACCGTGGTTTTTTTTTTCATTCTTTATACCGTCATAGTGTCATCCTAATTGTTACGAGTATACTACTATCTCTTTATCAACCAGTGTACAGTGCGGTAGTTCACGGCTGTGGCTACCTCTGTGTCGGCACACGGCAGGCAGTCCGTCCGACCAGAATTGTATTATTTATTATTATATACCTACCACCTAACCGTGGTTTTTTTTTCATTCTTTATACCGTCATAGTGTCATCCTAATTGTTACGAGTATACTACTATCTCTTTATCAACCAGTGTACAGTGCGGTAGTTCACGGCTGTGGCTACCTCTGTGTCGGCACACGGCAGGCAGTCCATCCGACCAGAATTGTATTATTTATTATTATATACCTACCACCTAACCGTGGTTTTTTTTTCATTCTTTATACCGTCATAGTGTCATCCTAATTGTTACGAGTATACTACTATCTCTTTATCAACCAGTGTACAGTGCGGTAGTTCACGGCTGTGGCTACCTCTGTGTCGGCACACGGCAGGCAGTCCGTCCGACCAGAATTGTATTATTTATTATTATATACCTACCACCTAACCGTGGTTTTTTTTTCATTCTTTATACCGTCATAGTGTCATCCTAATTGTTACGAGTATACTACTATCTCTTTATCAACCAGTGTACAGTGCGGTAGTTCACGGCTGTGGCTACCTCTGTGTCGGCACACGGCAGGCAGTCCGTCCGACCAGAATTGTATTATTTATTATTATATACCTACCACCTAACCGTGGTTTTTTTTTCATTCTTTATACCGTCATAGTGTCATCCTAATTGTTACGAGTATACTACTATCTCTTTATCAACCAGTGTACAGTGCGGTAGTTCACGGCTGTGGCTACCTCTGTGTCGGCACACGGCAGGCAGTCCGTCCGACCAGAATTGTATTATTTATTATTATATACCTACCACCTAACCGTGGTTTTTTTTTCATTCTTTATACCGTCATAGTGTCATCCTAATTGTTACGAGTATACTACTATCTCTTTATCAACCAGTGTACAGTGCGGTAGTTCACGGCTGTGGCTACCTCTGTGTCGGCACACGGCAGGCAGTCCGTCCGACCAGAATTGTATTATTTATTATTATATACCTACCACCTAACCGTGGTTTTTTTTTCATTCTTTATACCGTCATAGTGTCATCCTAATTGTTACGAGTATACTACTATCTCTTTATCAACCAGTGTACAGTGCGGTTTTTTTATACCGTGGTTTTTTTATACCGTGGTTTTTTTATACCGTGGTTTTTTTATACCGTGGTTTTTTTTTATACCGTGGTTTTTTTTTATACCGTGGTTTTTATACCGTGGTTTTTTTATACCGTGGTTTTTTTATGCCGTGGTTTTTTTATACCGTGGTTTTTTTATACCACCTAACCGTGGCAGTCCGTCCATAATTGTATATATAGTATACTAGTATCCAATCCATCCATCTCCATTGTTTACCTGAGGTGCCTTTTAGTTCTGCCTATAAAATATGGAGAACAAAAAAGTTGAGGTTCCAAAATTAGGGAAAGATCAAGATCCACTTCCACCTCGTGCTGAAGCTGCTGCCACTAGTCATGGCCGAGACGATGAAATGCCAGCAACGTCGTCTGCCAAGGCCGATGCCCAATGTCATAGTACAGAGCATGTCAAATCCAAAACACCAAATATCAGAAAAAAAAAGACTCCAAAACCTAAAATAAAATTGTCGGAGGAGAAGCGTAAACTTGCCAATATGCCATTTACCACACGGAGTGGCAAGGAACGGCTGAGGCCCTGGCCTATGTTCATGGCTAGTGGTTCAGCTTCACATGAGGATGGAAGCACTCAGCCTCTCGCTAGAAAAATGAAACGACTCAAGCTGGCAAAAGCACAGCAAAGAACTGTGCGTTCTTCAAAATCCCAAATCCACAAGGAGAGTCCAATTGTGTCGGTTGCGATGCCTAAACCTTCCCAACACTGGATGTGAAGAGCATGCGCCTTCCACCATTTGCACGCCCCCTGCAAGTGCTGGAAGGAGCACCCGCAGTCCAGTTCCTGATAGTGAGATTGAAGATGTCAGTGTTGAAGTCCACCAGGATGCGGAGGATATGGGTGTTGCTGGCGCTGGGGAGGAAATTGACCAGGAGGATTCTGATGGTGAGGTGGTTTGTTTAAGTCAGGCACCCGGGGAGACACCTGTTGTCCGTGGGAGGAATATGGCCGTTGACATGCCAGGAGAAAATACCAAAAAAATCAGCTCTTCGGTGTGGAGGTATTTCACCAGAAATGCGGACAACAGGTGTCAAGCCGTGTGCTCCCTTTGTCAAGCTGTAATAAGTAGGGGTAAGGACGTTAACCACCTCGGAACATCCTCCCTTATACGTCACCTGCAGCGCATTCATAATAAGTCAGTGACAAGTTCAAAAACTTTGGGTGACAGCGGAAGCACTCCACTGACCAGTAAATCCCTTCCTCTTGTAACCAAGCTCACGCAAACCACCCCACCAACTCCCTCAGTGTCAATTTCCTCCTTCCCCAGGAATGCCAATAGTCCTGCAGGCCATGTCACTGGCAATTCTGACGAGTCCTCTCCTGCCTGGGATTCCTCCGATGCATCCTTGCGTGTAACGCCTACTGCTGCTGGCGCTGCTGTTGTTGCTGCTGGGAGTCGATGGTCATCCCAGAGGGGAAGTCGTAAGACCACTTTTACTACTTCCACCAAGCAATTGACTGTCCAACAGTCATTTGCGAGGAAGATTAAATATCACAGCAGTCATCCTACTGCAAAGCGGATAACTGAGGCCTTGACATCCTGGGTGGTGAGAAACGTGGTTCCGGTATCCATCATTACTGCAGAGCCAACTAGAGACTTGTTGGAGGTACTGTGTCCCCGGTACCAAATACCATCTAGGTTCCATTTCTCTAGGGTTGCGATACCGAAAATGTACACAGACCTCAGAAAAAGAGTCACCAGTGTCCTAAAAAATGCAGCTGTACCCAATGTCCACTTAACCACGGACATGTGGACAAGTGGAGCAGGGCAGGGTCAGGACTATATGACTGTGACAGCCCACTGGGTAGATGTATGGACTCCCGCCGCAAGAACAGCAGCGGCGGCACCAGTAGCAGCATCTCGCAAACGCCAACTCGTTCCTAGGCAGGCTACGCTTTGTATCACCGCTTTCCAGAATACGCACACAGCTGAAAACCTCTTACGGCAACTGAGGAAGATCATCGCGGAATGGCTTACCCCAATTGGACTCTCCTGTGGATTTGTGGCATCGGACAACGCCAGCAATATTGTGCGTGCATTACATCTGGGCAAATTCCAGCACGTCCCATGTTTTGCACATACATTGAATTTGGTGGTGCAGAATTTTTTAAAAAACGACAGGGGCGTGCAAGAGATGCTGGCGGTGGCCAGAAAAATTGCGGGACACTTTCGGCGTACAGGCAGCACGTACAGAAGACTGGAGCACCACCAAAAACGCCTGAACCTGCCCTGCCATCATCTGAAGCAGGAGGTGGTAACGAGGTGGAATTCAACCCTCTATATGCTTCAGAGGTTGGAGGAGCAGCAAAAGGCCATTCAAGCCTATACAACTGACCACGATATAGGAGGTGGAATGCACCTGTCTCAAGCGCAGTGGAGAATGATTTCAACGTTGTGCAAAGTTCTGATGCCCTTTGAACTTGCCACACGTGAAGTCAGTTCAGACACTGCCAGCCTGAGTCAGGTCATTCCCCTCATCAGGCTTTTGCAGAAGAAGCTGGAGACATTGAAGGAGGAGCTAAGACAGAGCGATTCCGCTAGGCATGTGGGACTTGTGGATGGAGCCCTTAATTCGCTTAACAAGGATTCACGGGTGGTCAATCTGTTGAAATCAGAGCACTACATTTTGGCCACCGTGCTCGATCCTAGATTTAAAACCTACCTTGGATCTCTCTTTCCGGCGCACACAAGTCTGCTGGGTTTCAAAGACCTGCTGGTGAGAAAATTGTCAAGTCAAGCGGAACGCGACCTGTCAACATCTCCTCCTTCACATTCTCCCGCAACTGGGGGTGCGAGGAAAAGGCTCAGAATTCCGAGCCCACCCGCTGGCGGTGATGCAGGGCAGTCTGGAGCGACTGCTGATGCTGACATCTGGTCCGGACTGAAGGACCTGACAACCATTACGGACATGTCGTCTACTGTCACTGCATATGATTCTCTCAACATTGATAGAATGGTGGAGGATTATATGAGTGACCGCATCCAAGTAGGCACGTCACACAGTCCGTACTTATACTGGCAGGAAAAAGAGGCAATTTGGAGGCCCTTGCACAAACTGGCTTTATTCTACCTAAGTTGCCCTCCCACAAGTGTGTACTCCGAAAGAGTGTTTAGTGCCGCCGCTCACCTTGTCAGCAATCGGCGTACGAGGTTACATCCAGAAAATGTGGAGAAGATGATGTTCATTAAAATGAATTATAATCAATTCCTCCGCGGAGACATTGACCAGCAGCAATTGCCTCCACAAAGTACACAGGGAGCTGACATGGTGGATTCCAGTGGGGACGAATTGATAATCTGTGAGGAGGGGGATGTACACGGTGATATATCGGAGGATGATGATGAGGTGGACATCTTGCCTCTGTAGAGCCAGTTTGTGCAAGGAGAGATTAATTGCTTCTTTTTGGGTGGGGGTCCAAACCAACCCGTCATTTCAGTCACAGTCGTGTGGCAGACCCTGTCACTGAAATGATGGGTTGGTTAAAGTGTGCATGTCCTGTTTTGTTTATAGTTACAACATAAGGGTGGGTGGGAAGGGCCCAAGGACAATTCCATCTTGCACCTCTTTTTTCTTTTATTTTTCTTTGCGTCATGTGCTGTTTGGGGAGGGTTTTTTGGAAGGGACATCCTGCGTGACACTGCAGTGCCACTCCTAGATGGGCCCGGTGTTTGTGTCGGCCACTAGGGTCGCTTATCTTTCTCACACACACAGTCAGCTACCTCATTGTGCCTCTTTTTTTCTTTGCGTCATGTGCTGTTTGGGGAGGGTTTTTTGGAAGGGACATCCTGCGTGACACTGCAGTGCCACTCCTAGATGGGCCCGGTGTTTGTGTCGGCCACTAGGGTCGCTTATCTTTCTCACACAGTCAGCTACCTCATTGCGCCTCTTTTTTTCTTTGCGTCATGTGCTGTTTGGGGAGGGTTTTTTGGAAGGGACATCCTGCGTGACACTGCAGTGCCACTCCTAGATGGGCCCGGTGTTTGTGTCGGCCACTAGGGTCGCTTATCTTTCTCACACACACAGTCAGCTACCTCATTGTGCCTCTTTTTTTCTTTGCGTCATGTGCTGTTTGGGGAGGGTTTTTTGGAAGGGACATCCTGCGTGACACTGCAGTGCCACTCCTAGATGGGCCCGGTGTTTGTGTCGGCCACTAGGGTCGCTTATCTTTCTCACACAGTCAGCTACCTCATTGCGCCTCTTTTTTTCTTTGCGTCATGTGCTGTTTGGGGAGGGTTTTTTGGAAGGGACATCCTGCGTGACACTGCAGTGCCACTCCTAGATGGGCCCGGTGTTTGTGTCGGCCACTAGGGTCGCTTATCTTTCTCACACAGTCAGCTACCTCATTGCGCCTCTTTTTTTCTTTGCGTCATGTGCTGTTTGGGGAGGGTTTTTTGGAAGGGACATCCTGCGTGACACTGCAGTGCCACTCCTAGATGGGCCCGGTGTTTGTGTCGGCCACTAGGGTCGCTTATCTTTCTCACACACACAGTCAGCTACCTCATTGTGCCTCTTTTTTTCTTTGCGTCATGTGCTGTTTGGGGAGGGTTTTTTGGAAGGGACATCCTGCGTGACACTGCAGTGCCACTCCTAGATGGGCCCGGTGTTTGTGTCGGCCACTAGGGTCGCTTATCTTTCTCACACAGTCAGCTACCTCATTGCGCCTCTTTTTTTCTTTGCGTCATGTGCTGTTTGGGGAGGGTTTTTTGGAAGGGACATCCTGCGTGACACTGCAGTGCCACTCCTAGATGGGCCCGGTGTTTGTGTCGGCCACTAGGGTCGCTTATCTTTCTCACACACACAGTCAGCTACCTCATTGTGCCTCTTTTTTTCTTTGCGTCATGTGCTGTTTGGGGAGGGTTTTTTGGAAGGGACATCCTGCGTGACACTGCAGTGCCACTCCTAGATGGGCACGGTGTTTGTGTCGGCCACTAGGGTCGCTTATCTTTCTCACACACACAGTCAGCTACCTCATTGTGCCTCTTTTTTTCTTTGCGTCATGTGCTGTTTGGGGAGGGTTTTTTGGAAGGGACATCCTGCGTGACACTGCAGTGCCACTCCTAGATGGGCCCGGTGTTTGTGTCGGCCACTAGGGTCGCTTATCTTTCTCACACAGTCAGCTACCTCATTGCGCCTCTTTTTTTCTTTGCGTCATGTGCTGTTTGGGGAGGGTTTTTTGGAAGGGACATCCTGCGTGACACTGCAGTGCCACTCCTAGATGGGCCCGGTGTTTGTGTCGGCCACTAGGGTCGCTTATCTTTCTCACACAGTCAGCTACCTCATTGCGCCTCTTTTTTTCTTTGCGTCATGTGCTGTTTGATGAGGGTTTTTTGGAAGGGACATCCTGCGTGACACTGCAGTGCCACTCCTAGATGGGCCCGGTGTTTGTGTCGGCCACTAGGGTCGCTTATCTTTCTCACACACACAGTCAGCTACCTCATTGTGCCTCTTTTTTTCTTTGCGTCATGTGCTGTTTGGGGAGGGTTTTTTGGAAGGGACATCCTGCGTGACACTGCAGTGCCACTCCTAGATGGGCCCGGTGTTTGTGTCGGCCACTAGGGTCGCTTATCTTTCTCACACAGTCAGCTACCTCATTGCGCCTCTTTTTTTCTTTGCGTCATGTGCTGTTTGGGGAGGGTTTTTTGGAAGGGACATCCTGCGTGACACTGCAGTGCCACTCCTAGATGGGCCCGGTGTTTGTGTCGGCCACTAGGGTCGCTTATCTTTCTCACACAGTCAGCTACCTCATTGCGCCTCTTTTTTTCTTTGCGTCATGTGCTGTTTGGGGAGGGTTTTTTGGAAGGGACATCCTGCGTGACACTGCAGTGCCACTCCTAGATGGGCCCGGTGTTTGTGTCGGCCACTAGGGTCGCTTATCTTTCTCACACACACAGTCAGCTACCTCATTGTGCCTCTTTTTTTCTTTGCGTCATGTGCTGTTTGGGGAGGGTTTTTTGGAAGGGACATCCTGCGTGACACTGCAGTGCCACTCCTAGATGGGCCCGGTGTTTGTGTCGGCCACTAGGGTCGCTTATCTTTCTCACACAGTCAGCTACCTCATTGCGCCTCTTTTTTTCTTTGCGTCATGTGCTGTTTGGGGAGGGTTTTTTGGAAGGGACATCCTGCGTGACACTGCAGTGCCACTCCTAGATGGGCCCGGTGTTTGTGTCGGCCACTAGGGTCGCTTATCTTTCTCACACACACAGTCAGCTACCTCATTGTGCCTCTTTTTTTCTTTGCGTCATGTGCTGTTTGGGGAGGGTTTTTTGGAAGGGACATCCTGCGTGACACTGCAGTGCCACTCCTAGATGGGCACGGTGTTTGTGTCGGCCACTAGGGTCGCTTATCTTTCTCACACACACAGTCAGCTACCTCATTGTGCCTCTTTTTTTCTTTGCGTCATGTGCTGTTTGGGGAGGGTTTTTTGGAAGGGACATCCTGCGTGACACTGCAGTGCCACTCCTAGATGGGCCCGGTGTTTGTGTCGGCCACTAGGGTCGCTTATCTTTCTCACACAGTCAGCTACCTCATTGCGCCTCTTTTTTTCTTTGCGTCATGTGCTGTTTGGGGAGGGTTTTTTGGAAGGGACATCCTGCGTGACACTGCAGTGCCACTCCTAGATGGGCACGGTGTTTGTGTCGGCCACTAGGGTCGCTTATCTTTCTCACACAGCGACCTCGGTGCAAATTTTAGGACTAAAAATAATATTGTGAGGTGTGAGGTGTTCAGAATAGGCTGAAAATGAGTGGAAATTATGTTTTTTGAGGTTAATAATACTTTGGGATTAAAATTACCCCCAAATTCTATGATTTAAGCTGTTTTTTAGTGTTTTTTGAAAAAAACACCCGAATCCAAAACACACCCAAATCCGACAAAAAAAACCCGGTGAGGTTTTGCCAAAACGCGGTCGAACCCAAAACACGGCCGCGGAACCGAACCCAAAACCAAAACACAAAACCCGAAAAATTTCCGGCGCTCATCACTAGTTTATAGCATGTCATCCTCAGGTTCAGTTATGTTGTGAGGGAATGGTTTTGCCAATTTAATAAAGTATAAATAATTTTAATTGGTCCTGGACCACCAAACTATGCTACCAGTGCAAGAACCCCAGTTTGGAAACTACTGCCATAAAATAAACCTTTTTTGTTTTTTTTAAACTACATGTAATACACCTTAGATCTCAGTTCCTAAAAGGTTTTAAACCTTTGCATACAGTAAACTACACATATTTAAAAATCCTACACCGGGCACAAGTGCTCACGGGCCAATTTCATGGCAGTCTCGGATAGGAGGGCATTGTGGATTCACCAAGGGAATGCTGATGCTGACTCCAAGAAGAAAGGGAGTCTCTTCCCTATGAAGGTGAAGCCTTGTTTGGCGACGGCCTAGTTAATTTGATCTCGGCAGCTCCCGCAGGTAAGTCATCCTTCTTGCCCTATGTTCCCTCTCAACGGATGAAGACGCATCATTATCTGACGCAGTCATTTCGGCCCAATAGATATGCAAGAAGTTAAGATTCCCCTTTCTTTGCAGGTAGAGGAAGGAAAAGAGGGAAGAGGTCTATAGCCTCTTCAAGATCGCAGGAGCAGAGATCGTCCTCTGCTTTTGCCAAATCCACTGCATGACGCTGGGGCTCTCTTGCAGGAGCCCGCACCAGTGGGGGGCACGTCTAAAACTCTTCAGTCAGTTCTGGATTCATTCGGACCTGGACTCGTGGGCTTTACAAATAGTGTCCCAAAGGTACAAACTGGGGTTTCAAGACGTTCCCCCTCACCGATTGTTCAAATCAGCCTTAGTCAGCAGGGAGAAGGTTTTTATTCAAGCCTCTTCGTGGTCCCGAAGCCGGACGGCTCAGTCAGACCAATCTTAAATCTGAAATCCCCTAATTTCTACCTAAAGAAATTCAATTTCAAGATGGAATCTCTCAGGGTAGTGATCTCCAGTCCGGGGGATAAAGGAGATTTCATGGTTTTGGTAGACATAAAGGATGCCTACTTATATGTTCCCATTTAGCCACTGCATCAAGCTACCTGAGGTTTGCAATTCAGGATTGTCATTACCAATTTCAGACGTTGCCGTTTGGTCTGTCCACGGCTCCGAGGATTTTCACCAGGGTGATGGCGGAAATGATGGTTCTCCTTCGCAAGCAAGGAGTCACAATTATCCCGTACTTGGATGATCTCCTGATAAAGGCGAGATCCAGGGACCAGTTGGTGCAAAACATCTACTCTCCCTGACAGTTCTTCAACAACATGGTTGGCTCCTAAACTTGCCAAAATCGCAGTTGGTCCCAATGACGCGGTTGTTGTTTTTGGGAGTGATACTGGACACAGAAGAGGTTTTCTTCTAGTGGAAAGGCTCTGGAGATCTAGAGTCTGGTCAAACAAATTCTGAAACCAGCAAGAGTGTTAATCCATCAATGCATTCAGTTGCTGGGGAAGATGGTTGCGGCCTACGAGGCCATTCAGTTTGGCAGGTTCCATGCCAGAGTGTCCCAGTGGGACCTGTTGGACAAGTGGTCCGGATCCCACCTACACATGCACCGGAGGATAATCCTGTCTTCCAAGACCAGAATCTCACTCCATTGGTGGCTGCACAGTTCTCACCACCTAGAGGGGCGATGGTTCGGGATCCAGGACTGGATCCTAGGGACCACGGATGCAACCCTCTGAGGCTGGAGAGCAGTCACACAGGGGGAAAACATCCAAGGAAGATGGTCAAGTCTTCCTTGGATGTTTTCATCTCCACATAAATGTCTCAGGTTTCCCTTTGTCTCTCATTAAGACCGGGGGGCATCGAAGTTGGGCAGACATAATCCGCCCTTCAAACGCGGCTGCCAAGGACTCAAGAAACCATAGTCTCGCAGGGGATTTCTGACAACACGGGTGAGACAACAGAGTTAGAGCGCCAGGGGCTATTTTCCTGTCCTGCTCCCTTCCCCAGCATTCCGTTCCAGTGCTCCAGTCCTTGCCATAAGATCTTCTCTGACCAGAGTGCTGGAATCATAACATTATTACCGGCCATACCAAAACTTAAAATTAAACGGGGTTTAATTTTTTCTCATTCAGTTTTGTGAGAGTTTATCGGCCTCATGAATCCAACAGGTTTAGGGCCAAATCCTGGTCAGCTCTTAGTCAGCCAGATTCAAGAACTTACTCAGATGGTTCAGGATCTTTCTCTTCGGGTGAAGTCGCAGGAAGATCTTTTGCGAGCTTCCCCAAGGGTTGTCCCTGAACCAAAGATGCATTTGCCTGACCGTTTTTCTGGTGATAGAAAAGAGTTTTTTAATTTTAAAGAATCCTGTAAACTTTATTTTCGTTTAAGACCGACTTCCTCGGGTACTGAATCTCAGCGGGTCGGGTTTATTATTTCTTTGCTCCAGGGGGATCCTCAGACCTGGGCATTTGGTTTAAGAGCAGAGGATCCGGCATTGTTGTCAGTTGACGCTTTTTTTGAGTCTTTAGGGCTCTTGTATGATGACCCTGATAGAGAGGCGTCCGCTGAAAGTCAGTTGCGCGCTCTCAGACAGGGTAGAAATCCTGCAGAGGTTTATTGTACAGAGTTTCGCCGTTGGTCGAACGACTGTGGCTGGAATGACCCAGCCCTGCGCAGTCAGTTTCGCCTCGGCTTATCAGAGTCTATAAAAGACAGTCTCCTTCAGTACCCTGCTCCTGAGACTCTCGATAAACTCATGGAGCTTTCTATTAAGATTGATCGTCGTCTCAGAGAGCGGAGGGCTGAAAAAGGAGCACCTTGAAGATGTAGAGGAGACCATGCAGATGGGTCTCTCCCGGCTGTCTCCTGAAGAAAGAGCCAGAAGGCAAAATTCTGGTCTTTGTCTGTACTGTGGGGGTAAGGGACATTTTGCTCGTAATTGTCCGAACAAGTCGGGAAACGCTTTGACCAGGTGAATTGTGAGGGGGTTCACCTAGGTCTGCAGCTTATCTCCTCGAATAACTCCCTTTTAGTCCCAGTTAAAGTTTCCTTTGGCAGCCTCAGTTCTTCGGTGTCGGCTTTTGTTGACAGTGGAGCTGCAGGAAACTTTATGGATTTAACTTGGGCTAAGGCCTTAGGCATTCCTCAGTTACCTTTGGGTAGGTGTGTCACCATGCATGGCTTAGATGGGAGTCCGCTGTCTAATGGGATTATTTCTCTCCGTACACCCCCTGTACTACTTACAGTAGGAGCTCTACATTCCGAGAAAATCGAGTTCTTTCTTACACATTGCCCAGCAGTTCCAGTTGTTCTGGGTCACCCTTGGCTGGCCTTTCATAATCCCACCATTGATTGGCGGTCGGGGGAGATTTCACATTGGGGTACTTTTTGTGATAAGGAATGTATCACGTTTCCAGTCAGAGTAGCAGCTATCATTCCAGAACTCATTCCGGTGGAATACCAGGAGTTTGCTGATGTTTTCTCCAAAGGCAATGCGGACATTCTGCCTCCCCATCGGCCTTATGATTGTGCTATTGAGTTAATTCCTGGTGCCGCATTGCCAAAGGGAAGATTATATGCATTATCCGGGCCAGAAACTGCGGCTATGAATGATTATGTAAAGGAGAGCCTTGAGAAAGGATTTATTAGACCATCAAAATCTCCTTTAAGTGCAGGCTTCTTCTTTGTGGAGAAAAAGGATGGCTCGCTTAGACCTTGCATTGATTTTAGAGCCCTGAATAAGATCTCAGTTAAAAACACCTATCCTTTGCCGTTGATTTCTGTACTCTTTGATCAGTTACGTTCTGCTGTGATTTTTTCTAAAATTGACCTTAGAGGAGCGTACAACCTCATCCGAATTAAATCTGGAGATGAGTGGAAAACGGCCTTCAGTACTCAGTCGGGTCACTACGAATACCTGGTGATGCCGTTCGGCCTGTCCAATGCTCCGGCAGTTTTTCAAGACCTCATTAACGATGTGCTCCGTGACTTCCTAGGGAAATTCGTGGTCGTTTACTTAGACGACATCCTGATTTTTTCTAAATCAATGGAACAACATGTTACCCAGGTGCGTCTGGTTCTTCAAAAGTTATGTGAGAATCATTTATATGCCAAGCTGGAGAAGTGTGAGTTTCATGTCACGGAAGTATCTTTTTTAGGGTACATAATTTCCCCTCAGGGATTTTCCATGGAACCAAAGAAACTCCAGGCCATCCTTAGTTGGGCGCAACCCACCAATTTAAAAGCAATTAAGCGTTTTTTAGGGTTTGCGAATTATTATAGGAGGTTCATTCATTCTTTTTCTGACCTGGTTGCTCCCATTGTAGCTCTGACAAAGAAAGGAGCGGATCCTACCAACTGGTCGCGTGAAGCTGAGTTGTCCTTCCGGGCCTTGAAACAAGCCTTTGTCTCGGCTCCAGTCCTCAGACATCCTAATCCGGAATTGCCCTTTGTGGTGGAGGTTGATGCCTCGGAGGTTGGAGTGGGGGCTATCCTTTCTCAAAAGGATCCGGAGTCTCTGGAGTTACATCCTTGTGCCTTTATGTCCAGGAAATTCTCCTCCGCTGAATCCAACTATGACGTTGGTAATCGGGAGTTACTGGCGGTAAAATGGGCTTTCGAGGAGTGGAGGCATTGGCTGGAGGGAGCAAAACATACTATTTCGGTATTGACTGACCATAAGAACCTGCAATACATTGAATCGGCTAAGCAGCTTAATGCCCGGCAGGCACGTTGGGCATTATTTTTTACGCGTTTCAAATTTATAATCACTTTCAGGCCTGGTTCCAAGAATACTAAGGCTGATGCCCTGTCACATAGCTTTCTTCCGGTTCACAATAACAATTCTGTTACCCCCATACTTCCATCTTCGGTCATCTGGGCGGGCCTCACACAAGATTTATTTACCCAGTTAAAACAGCTTCAACACCAAGCTCCTAGAATTACTCCTGCTGGTCGTCTTTACGTCCCTGAGTTTTTGAGAGTTACTGTTTTAACGGAATTCCATGATAACAAAGTTTCAGGGCATCCAGGAGTCTCTAAGACATTGGAGTTAGTCTCTCGCTCAGTATGGTGGCCTGGTCTTTCTAAAGACGTCAAGGAATTTGTTTATACATGTCAGGTTTGTGCACAGCATAAGGTTCCCCGTTCCTTGCCCATCGGGCAACTTATGCCCTTAAATGTTCCTCTCAGGCCGTGGTCTCATATTTCCATGGATTTTGTGGTTGACCTTCCCCTTTCAGCCGGATTCCGAGTCATATGGGTGGTAGTGTACCGTTTTAGTAAAATGGCTCATTTTATTGCTCTTCCCCGATTGCCTTCTGCCCAAGGGTTGGCAGTTTTGTTTCTCCGCCATGTATTCAGGCTTCATGGGTTGCCTACTGATATTGTTTCTGATCGGGGTCCACAATTCATCGCACAATTCTGGAAATGTTTTTGTGCCTCATTGAAGATGAAATTGTCGTTAACATCCGGTTACCACCCACAATCCAACGGGCAAACCGAACGAGTTAACCAATCATTGAAACAATATTTGCGCTTGTATTCAGCCAAACTCCAGAATGATTGGTCCGAGTTTCTTCCGTTGGCTGAATTTGCTTACAATAATTCTTGTCATTCCTCCACTAAAGAGTCTCCATTCTTTTCAGTTTTTGGTTTTCACCCCAGAGCTAATTCTTTTTTTCATCATTCCTCAGTCTCCTCGCTTACCTTAACCTCCCATCTCAGAGCCATTTGGAAAAAGGTGCACCTTGCTCTCAGAAAAGCGGCCTTTCGAGAGAAGAAATTTTCTGACAGGCTCCGACGTCCTTGCACTTTTAAGGTGGGAGATAGGGTGTGGTTGTCGACTCGCAACATCAGGCTTCGACAATCCTCAGCTAGACTGGGACCCAAATTTATTGGGCCATTTCTTATTATTAAAAGAGTCAACCCAGTTGCCTTTCGGTTACGTTTACCAAGATCTCTCAGGATTGGAAATACGTTTCATTGTTCCCTGTTGAAACAATACGTTTCTTCCAGTAGATTTCCTCGGAAGATCTCTCAGGGTAGATCTCCAGTGGATGTACAGGGACAACAGGAGTTCTTGGTAGAGAAGGTTCTCGATTCCAAATTGTCCCGGGATCGGCTGTATTTTCTGGTTCACTGGAAAGGCTATGGTCCGGAGGAAAGGTCTTGGGTCCTGGATAAGGATCTTCATGCCCCGAGGCTCAAGAGGGCATTTTTTCGGGAATTTCCTCAGAAACCTGGCTTTAGGGGTTCCTTGACCCCTCCTCAATAGGGGGGTACTGTTAGGCGCCGGGGTCCGCTTGATGGTCTGCGCGGCCCGGCGCCTAGCAACTAGAGATGCCGTGCACGTACAGCCGCCGGCTCCCTAGCAACGCTAGACGCCGGGCGCGCTGAGCCGCATGGACCCTAGCAACGGGGACGCCACTGGCGGACCGCGTTCCCCGTTGCTAGGCTTTAGGAAATTAAGATATTCACCTGCTCTCTGGCCGTGCAGCAAGGCAGCTGCACGGCATTTATTCTATTCAGCCATTAGCAGCTGATTGGAGGACTCCTTGTTAAATACACTCCCAGGGCTTCTCACAGATGCCGGTAATAGCTTCCTGCATGCTGCCTTTGTTTGCTGAGAGTCTGTTTCCAGTCCTGCTGTATCCGGTCATTCCAGTCCGCAGAAGTCCGGTATTCGGGAGTTGTCATCTCATCCCAAGAGGTCGTTTGGTTCCCTGGAGTCCTGACTGATCACCGTTTTATATCCAGTGGTGTTCGTGAGTTGCGGCTCTGCCGTGTGTTGCAGCTCAGCCGCTTTACCTTTTATATTTTGTGTTTGGAGCATTTGCGGAGGGTTCCGCTTCCACAAGTCCTCTCTGGTACTCGGCGGTGCCGGGTAGGAGAATTGGACAAGTGGATATTTTGGTTGTCCTTTTTCCTGGCGGTTTCTCCGCACATATTATAGTTTTGAGTTTGCTTAGCCCCTGGCCTGGTTGTTTAGTTAGAGGGCCTCTTGTTATCACCCTGTCTCGGGTTTCCCTTTGTCTCTCATTAAGACCGGGGGGCATCGAAGTTGGGCAGACATAATCCGCCCTTCAAACGCGGCTGCCAAGGGCTCAAGAAACCATAGTCTCGCAGGGGATTTCTGACAACACGGGTGAGACAACAGAGTTAGGGCGCCAGGGGCTATTTTCCTGTCCTGCTCCCTTCCCCAGCATTCCGTTCCAGTGCTCCGGTCCTTGCCATAAGATCTTCTCTGACCAGAGTGCTGGAATCATAACACATACTGGACACAGAAGAGGTTTTCTTCCAGTGGAAAGGCTATGGAGATCCAGAGTCTGGTCAAACAAATTCTGAAACCAGCAAGAGTGTTAATCCATCAATGCATTCAGTTGCTGGGGAAGATGGTTGTGGCCTACGAGGCCATTCAGTTTGGCAGGTTCCATGCCAGAGTGTTCCAGTGGGACCTGTTGGACAATTGGTCCGGATCCCACCTACACATGCACCGGAGGATAATCCTGTCTTCCAAGACCAGAATCTCACTCCATTGGTGGCTGCACAGTTCTCACCTCCTAGAGAGGCGATGGTTCGGGATCCAGGACTGGATCCTAGGGACCACAGATGCAACCCTCCGAGGCTGGGGAGCAGTCACACAGGGGGAAAACGTCCAAGGAAGATGGTCAAGTCAGGAAAGTTGTCTCCACATAAATGTTCTGGAGTTAAGGGCCATTTAATAACTGCAGACACAGTACACACTGGGACGGGTGCCCAGCATCCTCAACAGACTAAGAGAAAAGGATTTACCGGTAGGTATTAAAATCCTAGTTTCTCTAACGTCCTAGAGGATGCTGGGGACTCCGTAAGGACCATGGGGATAGACGGGCTCCACAGAGTTCATGATCTTCACTGAGGTAGCGCACAGCACTGCAGCTGTGCGCCATTGCTCCCATACACCTCACATACTCCGGTCACTGTAAGGGTGCAGGGCGCAGGGGGGCACCCTGGGCAGCAATATAAACCTCTTTTTGGCAAAAATATAACATATATACAGCTGGGCACTGTATATATGTATGAGCCCCCACCAATTTTACAGTTTAAGCGGGACAGAAGCCCGCCGCCGAGGGGGCGGGGCTTCTCCCTCAGCACTCACCAGCGCCATTTTTTCTCCACAGCACCGCTGAGAGGAAGCTCCCCGGACTCTCCCCACTTATACCACGGTAGAGAAGAGGGTTGAAAAGAGAGGGGGGGCACATAATTCGGCGCAAATTACATACAGCAGCGCTACTGGACAAACATTAAGTTACTGTGTTATTCCTGGGTTATATAGCGCTGGGGAGTGTGCTGGCATACTCTCTCTCTGTCTCTCCAAAGGGCCTTGTGGGGAAACTGTCTTCAGAAAAAGTATTCCCTGTGTGTGTGGTGTGTCGGTACACGTGTGTCGACATGTCTGAGGAAGAAGGCTATATTAGAGAGGAGCGTGAGCAAATGAATGTGGTGTCTCCGCTGACACCTGATTGGATGGATATGTGGAATGTTTTAAATGCTAGTGTAAACTCATTGTACAAAAGATTAGACAAGGCTGAAGCTTTGGGACAGTCAGGGACTCAACCCATGCCTGATCCTATGTTGCAGGGACTGTCAGGGTCTCATAAGCGCCCACTATCCCAGATTGTTGACACAGATACCGACACGGATTCTGACTCCAGTGTCGATTACGATGATGCAAAGTTACAGCCAAAATTGGCAAAATCCATTCGATATATGATTATGGCAATAAAAGATGTTTTGCACATCACAGAGGAACCCCCTGTCCCTGACAAGAGGGTACATATGTACAAGGGAAAGAAGCCTGAGGTAACCTTTGAGGGGGTCACACGAGCTGAACGAGTTATGTGAAAAAGCTTGGGAATCTCCAGATAAAAGACTGCAGATTTCCAAAAGGATTCTTATGGCGTATCCTTTTCCATCAACGGATAGGTTACGATGGAAATCCTCCCGTAGGATGGACAAAGCATTAACACGCACAGCTACAGTTGGAAAATCAAATTTTTTACCTTATGTTCCCTCACAGCATAAGAAAGCTCCGCATTATCAAATGCAGTCCTTTCGGTCACAAAGCAACAAGAAAGTGCGAGGTGCGTCCTTTCTTGCCAGAGGTAGGGGCAGAGGAATAAAGCTGCACAACACAGCTAGTTCCCAGGAACAGAAGTCCTCCCCGGCCTCTACAAAATCTACCTCATGACGCTGGGGCTCCACTGGCAGAGTCCGGCCCATGTGATGTCATGCAGCTGCTCTGACCACGCCTCCTGTTTCTCCGTTGCCGACCCCATTTTGAAACCGTGCCCCCGCACCGCTCCATCTCCGACTTGGAAATGGAGTGTTGTTGACCCCCCCCCCCCCCCCCCCCCTTCACCGATTCACAGGCAGAGGTGATCGCATTATCTGCGGGGTGCCGCAGAAAATGCAGGCGGATGCGTATGCTCTTAGCAGTTTTTGCAGTTGGATTGCGATCCAACCTGAATCAGGCCCCATTACCTATCACAATGCACTGCGGGTAGTACAAAATGGGGTTAATATAGGAGAAAAAACCCCAGAGCTGTGCTCCTTAACTGTCCCTGGTGGCTAGTGGAGCGGCTGCCCAGTAATCAGTGTCCACGCCAGTGCGCACACGGCCCGCCCCCATCAGCGGCCTCGTGATCCCGGAGGGCGGTGTGTGTGTGACTGACCTTAGGAAGAAACCGGAGCCTCCGCTGCAGTGACCCAGCAACCGGGGCACGGGAGTATACTGCGCCACTGGGAGTGATGGAGCTGCAGTAAAGAGGTCTATTAGACCTAGCCTGCTGCAGCCCTTGTAGATTCTTATAAAAAAAGTTCTTCTTTTCTTGCCAAAATTAATAGCTAAGAATAGGCTGCCTGAGGCAGCCCCCTGTTAAGTGGCCTGCTACTGAAGGCACCAACTACAAACTGAGCTCCCTGTTCATGGAAGCGAGGTTATAGAGGAGGGGGCGCTGAGCATCTTGGGAACAGTCAAAAGCTTTGAGCCTGTTGGTGCCTCAGATCAAGATCCTACTCTGGTGTACATATACAATGTGAATCCTTGTGGAGTCCAGTGTACCCCACAGAAGAAATGAATGCGTCACACCCATTGGCAGCAACATTAGAATAGCTGCTGATGGGCACAATTGAGAAAGGAAGTGGGGAAAACATTTGAATCCAGCACATATATGTAATTTGAATATGTAATTTGTACCTTCCTACTTTAAAATGTAATGGATGAACCTTACCCTGTGAGAACTATCTTCATGATCAAGAGATCTCATATGCAAGATAAGTATGTGTTGGGATAGGGCTGTGGAGGGCGGCTGCTCGGGCACACCCCTGTCAAGTTAAAGAGATTCAACTGAGGAAGCACAAGGGAACTCTCATCTGGGAACAACAACTGCAGGGAGAACACATTTTCAGACGAATGTGGGAGGGCAGAAGGCTGCCTAATACTGAAGCACCCCCAAACAACAAACCAAATGCAACAACTACTGCAAGCATTCCTGGGGGAAGGCCTGCAGCAGATGGATTTGCATATAGTGATGTCATCCAAGCAGTGGGCATAGTTGGCTGCAACCCTCGTCTGCATATGAAAAGAGAAAAGGGTCACGCAGGGCATGGCGGCCTTTGTGGGGTTGCGCTTGGATGACCCCTAAATCGCTTTATACACCCCCACCCCCCATCAGTGTGGGCTCATGTTGGCCATGCCCCAGCCCCTGAAGCATTCAAGCTGATTTCTTGCAGCAGCTGGACCCAGAAACAGCTCCAGAGTTGCTCTACAAGACAAGTAAAAGGGTGTGAGCCCTGCAGCACCACCTGTAGTTTGCATACACACATATATAGGACAGCATCTCTTATATGCCCCAGGGTCAATAAAATAGTATCCTAATCTAGGGTATCCATCCCCTCAGATAAGGTATCCGTCCATGCCGCTACAGCACTACACACCCAGGCCGACGCAATTGCCGGTCTGAGTAAGGTACCTGAATGTGTATAAATGGACTTCAGGGTAATCTCCTGTTTGCGGTCAGCAGACTCTTTGAGGGTAGCCGTATACTGGGACGGGAGGGCTACCTTCTTGGATAAGCGTGTTAATGCTTTGTCCACCCTAGGGGAGGATTCCCATCGTAACCTATCCATTGATGGGAAAGGATACGCCATAAGAATCCTTTTGGAAATCTGCAGTCTTTTATCTGGAGATTCCCAAGCTTTTTCACATAACTCGTTCAGCTCGTGTGACCCCCTCAAAGGTTACCTCAGGCTTTTTCACCTTGTACATATGTACCCTCTTGTCAGGGACAGGGGGTTCCTCTCTGATGTGCAAAACATCTTTTATTGCCATAATCATATATCGAATGGATTTTGCCAATTTTGGCTGTAACTTTGCATCATCGTAATCGACACTGGAGTCAGAATCCGTGTCTGTATCTGTGTCAACAATCTGGGATAGTGGGCGCTTATGAGACCCTGACAGTCCCTGCAACATAGGATCAGGCATGGGTTGAGACCCTGACTGTCCCAAAGCTTCAGCCTTGTCTAATCTTTTGTGCAATGAGTTTACACTAGCATTTAAAACATTCCACATATCCATCCAATCAGCTGTCGGCGGAGACACCACATTCATTTGCTCCTGCTCCTCTCTAATATAGCCTTCTTCCTCAGACATGTCGACACACGTGTACCGACACACCACACACACAGGGAATGCTTTTTCTGAAGACAGTTTCCCCACAAGGCCCTTTGGAGAGACAGAGAGAGAGTATGCCAGCACACACCCCAGCGCTATATAACCCAGGAATACACAGTAACTTAATGTTTGCCCAGTAGTACTGCTGTATGTAATTTGCGCCAAATTATGTGCCCCCCCCCCCTCTTTTCAACTCTCTTGTCTACCGTGGTATAAGCAGGGGAGAGTCCGGGGAGCTTCCTCTCAGCGGTGCTGTGAATAAAAAATGGCGCTGGTGAGTGCTGAGGGAGAAGCCCCGCACCCTCGGCGGCAGGCTTCTGTCCCGCTTAAACTGTAAAATTGGCGGGGGCTCATACATATATACAGTGCCCCGCTGTATATGTGTTATATTTTTGCCAAAAAGAGGTTTATATTGCTGCCCAGGGTGCCCCCCCCCCCCTGCTCCCTGCACCCTTACAGTGACCGGAGTGTGTGAGGTGTATGGGAGCAATGGCGCACAGCTGCAGTGCTGTGCGTTACTTCAGTGAAGATCATGAAGTCTTCTGCCGCCTCTGAAGTCTTCTTTTCTTCTCATACTCACCCGGCTTCTATCTTCCGGCTCTGCAAGGGGGGCGGAGGCGCGGCTCTGGGACGGACGGCGAGGGTGAGATCCTGCGTACCAATCCCTCTGGAGCTAATGGTGTCCAGTAGCCTAAGAAGCAGGACCTTGCAACTCAGAGAGTAGGGCTGCTTCTCTCCCCTCAGTCCCTCGATGAGGGAGTCTGTTGCCAGCAGTGCTCCCTGAAAATTAAATACCTAACAAAATACTTTCTGTCAGAAAGCTCAGGAGAGCTCCTGAAAAGCACCCAGTCTCCACTGGGCACAGTATCAAACTGAGGTCTGGAGGAGGGGCATAGAGGGAGGAGCCAGTGCACACCCAGAACTAAAGTCTTTCTTAAAGTACCCATGTCTCCTGCGGAGCCTATCTATCCCCATGGTCCTTACGGAGTCCCCAGCATCCTCTAGGACGTTAGAGAAAATAGGATTTTAATACCTACCGGTAAATCCTTTTCTCTTAGTCCGTAGAGGATGCTGGGCACCCGTCCCAGTGCGTACTGTGTCTGCAGTTATTAAATGGCCCTTAACTCCAGAACATTTATGTGGAGAAAACTTTCCTGACTTGACCATCTTCCTTGGATGTTTTCCCCCTGTGTGACTGCTCCCCAGCCTCGGAGGGTTGCATCCATGGTCCCTAGGATCCAGTCCTGGATCCCGAACCATCGCCCCTCTAGGAGGTGAGAACTGTGCAGCCACCAATGGAGTAAGATTCTGGTCTTGGAAGACAGGATTATCCTCCGGTGCATGTGTAGGTGGGATCCGGACCACTTGTCCAACAGGTCCCACTGGAACACTCTGGCATGGAACCTGCAAAACTGAATGGCCTCGTAGGCCGCAACCATCTTCCCCAGCAACAGAATGCATTGATGGATTAACACTCTTGCTGGTTTCAGAATTTGTTTGACCAGACTCTGGAACTCCATAGCCTTTCCACTGGAAGAAAGCCTCTTCTGTGTCCAGTATGACTCCCAGAAACAACAACCGCGTCATTGGGACCAACTGCGATTTTGGCAAGTTTAGGAGCCAACCATGTTGTTGAAGAACTGTCAGGGAGAGTAGATGTTTTGCACCAACTGGTCCCTGGATCTCGCCTTTATCAGGAGATCATCCAAGTACGGCATAATTGTGACTCCTTGCTTGCGAAGGAGAACCATCATTTCCACCATCACCCTGGTGAAAATCCTCGGAGCCGTGGACAGACCAAACGGCAACGTCTGAAATTGGTAATGACAATCCTGAATTGCAAACCTCAGGTAGCTTGATGCAGTGGCTAAATGGGAACATATAAGTAGGCATCCTTTATGTCTACCAAAACCATGAAATCTCCTTTATCCCCCGGACTGGAGATCACTACCCTGAGAGATTCCATCTTGAAATTGAATTTCTTTAGGTAGAAATTAAGGGGTCAGCGTGTTAATGTATAGATGTTGGTGTGTGTATGTCAGTGTACGTACAGATATAGGTGTGTGTGTGTGTGTGTGTATGTATGTATGTATGTATGTATATGTATAGAGGAAGGTGTGATACATACATATAACACATACATGATAGATACATACATATATCACACACACGATAGATAGATAGATAGATAGATAGAACACATACATACAAGATGGATACATACATACATACATGATAGATACATATATATATATACACACATACGATAGATAGATAGATAGATAGATAGATACATACATATATATATATATATATATCACAAACATATATGATTCATACATATATCACACACACATACATGATACATACATGAGAAAGACCTGGGATGGTGATGAGGCCAGGGCCCCCTGCTGATGTTGCGTTGAGGAAGGCAGTGTTCCAGGGCGGATGCCAGTCGGGGAGAGCGCCGCGCAGCCCGGGAAAAATACTGCTGAGGAGCTACATCTGGAAGAGCCCCTGGGAGGGAGAGTGCCACATGCCCCATCCTGCGCGGCAGACTCTGCAGGCCTGCACATGGGAAGGGAGGTCTCTGGCCACACGTACTCACCCTTCTGCTGAAGCCCCGCTGCTGTCCCCATCAGCGCTCTCCAGCGGGAAGCGGGGCCAGGATGAACCTCAACCTGTGAGAACTATCTTCATGATCAAGAGATCTCATATGCAAGATAGGTATGTGTTGGGATAGGGCTGGGGAGGGTGGCTGCTCGGGCACACCCCCGTCAAGTTAAGGAGATTTAACTGAGGAAGCACAAGGGAACTCTCGTCTGGGGACAACAACTGCAGGGAGACCACACCTTTTCAGATGAACATGGGAGGGCGGAAGGCTGCCTAATACTGAAGCACCCTCAGACATTAAACCATATGCAACAACTATTGCAAGCATTCCTGGGGGAAGGTCTGCAGCAGACGGATTTGCATACGGTGATGTCATCCAAGCAGTGGGCCAAAGTTGGCTGGAACCCTCATCTGTATATGAAAAGAGAAAAGGGGCATGCAGGGCATGGCGGCCTTTTGCGGCGCTTGGATAACCCCAAGTTTGCATTAAACACCCCCACCCTCCTTCGGTGTGGGGCTCATGTTGGCCATGCCCAAGCCCCTGAAGCATTCAAGCTGATTTCTTGCAGCAGCTGGGCACTGTAACAGCTTCAGAGCTGCTCTACAAGACAAGTAAAAGGGTGTGGGCCCTGCAGCACCACCTGTAGTTTGCATACACACATATATAGGACAGCATCTCTTATATGCCCCAGGGTCAATAAAATAGTATCCTTGTCTAGGCTATCCATCCCCTCAGATAAGGTATTTGTCCATGCCGCTACAGCACTACACACCCAGGCCGACGCAATTGCCGGTCTGAGTAAGGTACCTGAATGTGTATAAATGGACTTCAGGGTAATCTCCTGTTTGCGGTCAGCACACTCTTTGAGGGTAGCCGTATCCTGGGACGGGAGGGCTACCTTCTTGGATAAGCGTGTTAATGCTTTGTCCACCCTAGGGGAGGATTCCCATCGTAACCTATCCGTTGATGGGAAAGGATACGCCATAAGAATCCTTTTGGAAATCTGCAGTCTTTTATCTGGAGATTCCCAAGCTTTTTCACATAACTCGTTCAGCTCGTGTGAGGGGGGAAAGGTTACCTCAGGCTTCTTTCCCTTGTACATATGTACCCTCTTGTCAGCGACAGGGGGTTCCTCTGTGATGTGCAAAACATCTTTTATTGCCATAATCATAAATCGAATGGATTTTGCCAATTTTGGCTGTAACTTTGCTTCATCGTAATCGACACTGGAGTCAGAATCCGTGTCGGTATCTGTGTCAACAATCTGGGATAGTGGGCGCTTATGAGACCCTGACAGTCCCTGCAACATAGGATCAGGCATGGGTTGAAACCCTGACTGTCCCAAAGCTTCTGCCTTGTCTAATCTTTTGTGCAATGAGTTTACACTAGCATTTAAAACATTCCACATATCCATCCAATCAGCTGTCGGCGGAGACACCACATTCATTTGCTCCCGCTCCTCTCTAATATAGCCTTCTTCCTCAGACATGTCGACACACGTGTACCGACACACTTCACACACAGGGAATGCTTTTTCTGAAGACAGTTTCCCCACAAGGCCCTTTGGAGAGACAGAGAGAGAGTATGCCAGCACACCCCCCAGCGCTATATAACCCAGGAATAAAACAGTAACTTAATGTTTGCCCAGTATTGCTGCTGTATGTAATTTGCGAATTATGTGCCCCCCCCCCCCCTCTTTTCAACCCTCTTGTCTAACGTGGTATAAGCAGGGTAGAGTCCGGGGAGCTTCCTCTCAGCGGTGCTGTGGAGAAAAAATGGCGCTGGTGAGTGCTGAGGGAGAAGCCCCGCCCCCTCGGAGGCGGGCTTCTGTCCCGCTTAAACTGTAAAATTGGTGGGGGCTTATACATATATAAAGTGCCCAGCTGTATATATGTTATATTTTTGCGAAAGAGGTTTATATTGCTGCCCAGGGCGCCCCCCCTGCGCCCTGCACCCTTACAGTGACCGGAGTATGTGAGGTGTATGGGAGCAAAGGCGCACAGCTGCAGTGCTGTGCGTTACCTCAGTGAAGATCATGAAGTCTTCTGCCGCCTCTGAAGTCTTCTTTTCTTCTCATACTCACCCGGCTTCTATCTTCCGGCTCTGCGAGGGGGACGGCGGCGCGGCTCTGGGACGGACGGCGAGGGTGAGATCCTGCGTACCAATCCCACTGGAGCTAATGGAGTCCAGTAGCCTAAGAAGCAGGACCTTGCAACTCAGAGAGTAGGGCTGCTTCTCTCCCCTCAGTCCCTCGATGAGGGAGTCTGTTGCCAGCAGTGCTCCCTGAAAATGAAAAACCTAACAAAATACTTTCTGTCAGAAAGCTCAGGAGAGCTCCTGAAAAGCACCCAGTCTCCACTGGGTACAGTATCAAACTGAGGTCTGGAGGAGGGGCATAGAGGGAGGAGCCAGTGCACACCCAGAACTAAAGTCTTTCTTAAAGTGCCCATGTCTCCTGCGGAGCCCGTCTATCCCCATGGTCCTTACGGAGTCCCCAGCATCCTCTAGGACGTTAGAGAAAATAGGATTTTAATACCTACCGGTAAATCCTTTTCTCTTAGTCCGTAGAGGATGCTGGGCACCCGTCCCAGTGCGTACTGTGTCTGCAGTTATTAAATGGCCCTTAACTCCAGAACATTTATGTGGAGATGAAAACATCCAAGGAAGACTTGACCATCTTCCTTGGATGTTTTCCCCCTGTGTGACTGCTCTCCAGCCTCAGAGGGTTGCATCCGTGGTCCATAGGATCCCGTCCTGGATCCCGAACCATCGCCCCTCTAGGTGGTGAGAACTGTGCAGCCACCAATGGAGTGAGATTCTGGTCTTGGAAGACAGGATTATCCTCCGGTGCATGTGTAGGTGGGATCCGGACCACTTGTCCAACAGGTCCCACTGGAACACTCTGGCATGGAACCTGCCAAACTGAATGGCCTCGTAGGCCGCAACCATCTTCCCCAGCAACTGAATGCAATGATGGATTAACACTCTTGCTGGTTTCAGAATTTGTTTGACCAGACTCTGGATCTCCAGAGCCTTTCCACTAGAAGAAAACCTCTTCTGTGTCCAGTATCACTCCCAAAAACAACAACCGCGTCATTGGGACCAACTGCGATTTTGGCAAGTTTAGGAGCCAACCATGTTGTTGAAGAACTGTCAGGGAGAGTAGATGTTTTGCACCAACTGGTCCCTGGATCTCGCCTTTATCAGGAGATCATCCAAGTACGGGATAATTGTGACTCCTTGCTTGCGAAGGAGAACCATCATTTCCGCCATCACCCTGGTGAAAATCCTCGGAGCCGTGGACAGACCAAACGGCAACGTCTGAAATTGGTAATGACAATCCTGAATTGCAAACCTCAGGTAGCTTGATGCAGTGGCTAAATGGGAACATATAAGTAGGCATCCTTTATGTCTACCAAAACCATGAAATCTCCTTTATCCCCCGGACTGGAGATCACTACCCTGAGAGATTCCATCTTGAAATTGAATTTCTTTATGTAGAAATTAAGGGATTTCAGATTTAAGATTGGTCTGACTGAGCCGTCCGGCTTCGGGACCACGAAGAGGCTTGAATAAAAACCTTCTCCCTGCTGACTAAGGCTGATTTGAACAATCGGTGAGGGGGAACGTCTTGAAACCCCAGTTTGTACCCTTGGGACACTATTTGTAAAACCCACGAGTCCAGGTCCGAATGAATCCAGAACTGACTGAAGAGTTTTAGACGTGCCCCCCACTGGTGCGGGCTCCTGCAAGAGAGCCCCAGCGTCATGCAGTGGATTTGGCAAAAGCAGAGGACGATCTCTGCTCCTGCGATCTTGAAGAGGCTACAGACCTCTTCCCTCTTTTCCTTCCTCTACCTGCAAAGAAAGAGGAATCTTAACTTCTTGCATATCTATTGGGCCGAAATGACTGCGTCAGATAATGATGCGTCTTCATCCGTTGAGAGGGAACATAGGGCAAGAAGGATGACTTACCTGCGGGAGCTGCCGAGATCAAATTAACTAGGCTGTCGCCAAACAAGGCTTCACCTTCATAGGGAAGAGACTCCCTTTCTTCTTGGAGTCAGCATCAGCATTCCCTTGGTGAATCCACAATGCCCTCCTATCCGAGACTGCCATGAAATTGGCCCGTGAGCACTTGTGCCCGGTGTAGGATTTTTAAATATGTGTAGTTTACTGTATGCAAAGGTTTAAAACCTTTTAGGAACTGAGATCTAAGGTGTATTACATGTAGTTTAAAAAAAACAAAAAAGGTTTATTTTATGGCAGTAGTTTCCAAACTGGGGTTCTTGCACTGGTAGCATAGTTTGGTGGTCCAGGACCAATTAAAATTATTTATACTTTATTAAATTGGCAAAACCATTCCCTCACAACATAACTGAACCTGAGGATGACATGCTATAAACACAATTTACTTAATTTTATATTTTTTTCTGAATTTCTCAATAAAAAAAACTTTGGCCTAGGGGTGCCGTGAAACAAATTTTGATACTCTAGAGCAGGGGTGTCAAACCCATGGGCCGCATGCCGCCCCCAATGCATCCTTTTGTGACCCACAGGCCGGGGTCCGACAGGGGTCCTTTTGTGGCCCGATCACCTTGCTTAGAGCGAGGGCAGGAGAGTGCAGCCAGAGTCTTTGCTTTCTATGTGCGGCACCATCTTCCCGAAGAGATCACCGGGAAGATAGTGCCCCTTCCACTGGCTACAGCACAGGTATACTGGGGTGGGGTAGCAAACGGGGGCCCCAATGGGCCCCTCCAGCAGTCCCTCTACCAAAACACGTCTTTTGGTGGTTTTGCGGTGTTGTTATAACTACATGGTGACGATACTGTAGCACAGAGATTTTCAACCATTTACAACTCACGTCACACAGAACAAGATTTAAATATTGACAAGGCACACTGAAATATAATGGTGATGCATGGTGCAGTATCGTGTCCTAGGATGTCATGTCGCAGCTTCTCCATAGGTAACGCCTGAACAGGCCCGGTGACAGGGGGGACAAAGGGGACACTTGTTCAGGGCTCCAAGTATTAAGAACAGAAATAATGGGGCCACAGTGCCAATATTGCTTTTTAAAGTGTATCCACCAACTGCTCAATTTAAGCAGGAAAACAATTAACAGGCCAACTAAACCCTCCCCCCTCCTTTTACCCCATCACTTTGTCCAGTCCCTGTGGTCCATACTGTATTGCCATTATTATGCATGTTGCTGTGCTGGCCCTTTTCTGAATGTCCCTGCCACCGCCACCGAAGAGCTGGATAGCCCAGTATGAAAACCACCTGCCGGCCTCACTGACGGTCCGAGTCAAAGGCTCCATTTTTTTTTAAAGATCCCTCTGCCAAGTTAAGGGGGGGTTGAGGGGGCCCCAGAGATATCAGTGTACTGGGCCCCGAGATTTCTGTTGCTGGCCCTGACCCTCAGGGGCGTATCTACCCCTTGGCCAGGATGGCACTTGCCAGGGGCACCATCCAGCTGTGCCAACCGTGGCTAAGGGATAGAGTTCTGCAGTCTCGGCGTGGGACTGACCAATTAGACGGTGAGGGAAGGATACTGAAATTGTCCCAACCCTGTTACAGTTTGAAACGCCCCTCAACTGCTGTCCACTGCTTCACTCCTAGCTCTGCCCCTTTGAAATTATTAATCCCTACCCCCCGGTAGGCGGAGTTCTCCAGGCCCATACTCAGGAGTCACCACTGCTGTACATTATGTGCCGGTTGTAGAGGCAGAGCGGGGAACATCAGAGAACGCCACAAATTACACAGTGGGCAAGGAGATGGCTGGAGACAGCTGCACAGCCATGCCTTGCAAGTTCGAGAGAGCTGTTGAATTTCAGCACTTCAAGTCAGAGCCTGCCCCCTGCTGCCCAAGCAGTCCGTGACAGTTAGTGTCGAGGAGGGAGGGATTTGTGCATGTGTGCTATCAGTGTGTGTGTGGGGGGGTGGAGGATGTGTGTGACTGTGAGGGAGCTGTCAGTGTCAGTGGGGAGAGGAGCAGGAGGGAGTTGTCAGTGTGTGGAAGTGATGAGAGTTGTCAGTATTGGGGAAATGTGTGTGTGTGTGTACTAGATTTTGGAGTGTGTGTTTGTGAGAGGTTTCAGTTGGGGAATTAGAGTTCATACAGTAATTAAATGTTTTCATATTGAGAACTACATCTCCCAGCATATACAGTGTGCTGGGGATGCTAACAAGCTTTATTTAAAAGTCTAAAAACATTGCTTTTATGACTGCAATGGTTAAAAAGGGAGAGCTATAAATCAATTTATCAGTGAATGATCGCAGTTTGAGCTGTTACATTTTACTGAACCACCTATCCCTCCACACTCACTACCTGTCCTCAGGATACATTTACCATCCCGGCAGACGGTATACCGGCGGTCATTTGACCGATGTTGGAATTCTGACACCACTTGGGAGACTGGTGCCGGCACACAGACAGCCAACATCCCGAAGGCGAGTATTGGAGGGAGGGTTAGGACCGGGGGAGGGGGTGTTAGGGAAGGCACTAGGAGGGGGGGGGGTTAGTCCTAGCTGCCACCCCCTGAGGGTTAGCCCTATCCACCACCCCCCCAGAGGGTTAGGATTAGGTATCATGTGACTGCTGGAATCCCGAGCGCCGGATGCCATACCCAACCCCCTTTACTTTTTCAGGCATTTCTATCTCTCCTCTCTCTATGGTGTTCCGATTGCCCACTTTCCCTTGTGCTTTTCTCTCTCTCTCTCTCTCTCCTTTGTTTAGAGCATCAGTTTCTGTAGTCCACTTTATCCTTATTTTTTCCAGTGTTTCACTATCTCTCTGATGTAATGAGGATGTATGGTCTAGAGGGATCAGTAATGCATTGTACTGTATAGAGGCGTCAGGGATGTAGCGTAGGGTATAGAGGCGTCAGGGATGTAGCGTAGGTTATAGAGGCATCAGGAATGTAGCGTAGGGAATAGAGGCGTCAGGGATGTAGCATAGGGAATAGAGGCGTCAGGGATGTAGCGTAGGGAATAGAGGCGTCAGGGATGTAGCGTAGGGAATAGAGGCGTCAGGGATGTAGCGTAGGGAATAGAGGCGTCAGGGATTTAGCTTAGGGAATATAGGCATCAGGGATGTACTAGCAGGTATATAGAGGTCAGTGTACTGTATAGAGGGGTCAGTAATGCAGTGATGGTTATAGAAAGGTCAGTGATGTAGTGTAGGGTATAGAGGGGTCAGTTATGTAGTGTGGGGTAAAGAGGGGTCAGTAAAGATACTAAGCTGAAGTACTTAGAACACTTCTTGAATTAAGACACAACCTGCAAGAAAAAGTATGCAATATGGGTGAAAAGGCAAATGTCAGAGGTCTGATACAAGTGACCAGCTCCACACCTTGCACACCACATAGCGTTATGTTAAACTGGGATATGTTCTTTTTTGGTGTGTGTGTGTGTGTGTATGTGTGTGTGTGTGTGTGTGGGGGGGGGGGGGGGGTGCCAAAGGAAATTTTTGCCATTGGCTCCTTTGGTCTAGAACCAGCCCTGATCACAAAATATTTTTGTCTGAGCAGACTGGACACTGATCAGCGTTGGCTCATTCTCAGCCCCCCGCCCAGCCTCTGTTGCCAACAGACTGCTATTAGCTAGTTAACCTTCTGCCTTCCCTATCTATGACACAGACTGCTGCTAATGCTACCAGAATGTTCCCAGTGGCTTCACACCAACAGTGAATCCCAGCCGATGATGTAGGGCAGCGTGTGGGGGAGGGGGTCAGTTGCTGTGGCTCCAACATGGTAACCGCCAATGGACTGCAATGCTTTATCGAAAGGGGGGGCGCCAGTCCCTTACTTTGCCAGGGGCGCTTGGACCCCTAGCTACACCTCTGTTGACCCTAACCGATACCCCTAAACTAACCATAATTCCTGCAGTAAAAATCCATGTTTCTATGTATATAGGGGGTCATTCCGAGTTGATCGCTTGCTGCCGTTGTTCGCTGCGTAGCAATCAGTTGAAAAAAAATGGCTAATCTGTGCATGCGCATGCTCCGTAATGTGCATGCGCATCGTACGGGTACAAAGTCCATTGTGGTTTTGCCGCCATTTTCACACGTGCATTGAGATTGATAGGGAGAGGACGTGGCTGGCGTCCTCTCCTTTTAGACTAGAGTACTAGAGAGAGACACAAATTTTGGGGAGCATATTATTAGGAGGAGTACTACTTGCTGCTGATAGTGTGACCAGTGACCACCAGTTTAATTAATCCGTTCTCTGCCTGAAGAAAAACGATACACAGTGTGACACAGTCACATACCATATCTGTGCTCAGCCCAGTGTGCTGCATTATATGTAATACTGTATATCATTATCTGACTGTGCTGAGTGCTCACTGCTCACACAGCTTAATTGTGGGGGAGACTGGGGAGCAGTTATAGCAGGAGTACATATTTTAAGTACAGTGCACACTTTTGCTGCCAGAGTGCCACTGCCAGTGTGACTGACCAGTGACCACTGACCACCAGTATTGTGATTGTCTGCTGACCACCAGTATATTGTGATTGTCTGCCTGAAAAAGTTAAACACTCGTCGTGTGGTGTTTTTATAAACGCATTCTGCAGACAGTGTCCAGCAGGTCCGTCATTACATAATATATACCTGTCCGGCTGCAGTACTAGTGTGATATATATATATATATATATATATATTTTAATTTTATCTCATTATCATCCAGTCTTTATTAGCAGCAGACACAGTACGGTAGTCCACGGCTGTAGCTACTAGTGTGATATATAATATATATATATTTTAATTTTATCTCATTATCATCCAGTCTATATTAGCAGCAGACACAGTACGGTAGTCCACGGCTGTAGCTACCTCTGTGTCGGCAGTCGCTCGTCCATCCATAATTGTATACCACCTACCCGTGGTTTTTTTTTTTCTATCTTCTTGATACTAGTAGCTTACTTTAGGAGTCTGCAGTGCTGACAGACAGTGTCCAGCAGGTCCGTCATTACATAATATATACCTGTCCGGCTGCAGTACTAGTGTGATATATATATATATTTTAATTTTATCTCATTATCATCCAGTCTATATTAGCAGCAGACACAGTACGGTAGTCCACGGCTGTAGTTACCTCTGTGTCGGCAGTCGCTCGTCCATCCATAATTGTATACCACCTACCCGTGGTTTTTTTTTTTTCTATCTTCTTGATACTAGTAGCTTACTTTAGGAGTCTGCAGTGCTGAGTCTGACAGACAGTGTCCAGCAGGTCCGTCATTACATAATATATACCTGTCCGGCTGCAGTACTAGTGTGATATATAATATATATATATTTTAATTTTATCTCATTATCATCCAGTCTATATTAGCAGCAGACACAGTACGGTAGTCCACGGGTGTAGCTACCTCTGTGTCGGCAGTCGCTCGTCCATCCATAATTGTATACCACCTACCCGTGGTTTTTTTTTTCCTATCTTCTTGATACTAGTAGCTTACTTTAGGAGTCTGCAGTGCTGACAGACAGTGTCCAGCAGGTCCGTCATTACATAATATATACCTGTCCGGCTGCAGTACTAGTGTGATATATATATATATTTTAATTTTATCTCATTATCATCCAGTCTATATTAGCAGCAGACACAGTACGGTAGTCCACGGCTGTAGCTACCTCTGTGTCGGCAGTCGCTCGTCCATCCATAATTGTATACCACCTACCCGTGGTTTTTTTTTTTTCTATCTTCTTGATACTAGTAGCTTACTTTAGGAGTCTGCAGTGCTGACAGACAGTGTCCAGCAGGTCCGTCATTACATAATATATACCTGTCCGGCTGCAGTACTAGTGTGATATATATATATATATATATATTTTAATTTTATCTCATTATCATCCAGTCTATATTAGCAGCAGACACAGTACGGTAGTCCACGGCTGTAGCTACCTCTGTGTCGGCAGTCGCTCGTCCATCCATAATTGTATACCACCTACCCGTGGTTTTTTTTTTTCTATCTTCTTGATACTAGTAGCTTACTTTAGGAGTCTGCAGTGCTGACAGACAGTGTCCAGCAGGTCCGTCATTACATAATATATACCTGTCCGGCTGCAGTACTAGTGTGATATATATATATATTTTAATTTTATCTCATTATCATCCAGTCTATATTAGCAGCAGACACAGTACGGTAGTCCACGGCTGTAGTTACCTCTGTGTCGGCAGTCGCTCGTCCATCCATAATTGTATACCACCTACCCGTGTTTTTTTTTTTTTCTATCTTCTTGATACTAGTAGCTTACTTTAGGAGTCTGCAGTGCTGACAGACAGTGTCCAGCAGGTCCGTCATTACATAATATATAACTGTCCGGCTGCAGTACTAGTGTGATATATATATATATATATTTTAATTTTATCTCATTATCATCCAGTCTATATTAGAAGCAGACACAGTACGGTAGTCCACGGCTGTAGCTACCTCTGTGTCGGCAGTCGCTCGTCATCCATAAGTATACTAGTATCCATCCATCTCCATTGTTTACCTGAGGTGCCTTTTAGTTGTGCCTATTAAAATATGGAGAACAAAAATGTTGAGGTTCCAAAAATAGGGAAAGATCAAGATCGACTTCCACCTCGTGCTGAAGCTGCTGCCACTAGTCATGGCTGAGACAATGAAATGCCAGCAACGTTGTCTGCCAAGGCCGATGCCCAATGTCATAGTACAGAGCATGTAAAATCCAAAACACCAAATATCAGTAAAAAAAGGACTCAAAAATCTAAAATAAAATTGTCGGAGGAGAAGCGTAAACTTGCCAATATGCCATTTACCACACGGAGTGGCAAGGAACGGCTGAGGCCCTGGCCTATGTTCATGGCTAGTGGTTCAGCTTCACATGAGGATGGAAGCACTCAGCCTCTCGCTAGAAAAATGAAAAGACTCAAGCTGGCAAAAGCACAGCAAAGAACTGTGCGTTCTTCGAAATCCCAAATCCACAAGGAGAGTCCAATTGTGTCGGTTGCGATGCCTGACCTTCCCAACACTGGACGTGAAGAGCATGCGCCTTCCACCATTTGCACGCCCCCTGCAAGTGCTGGAAGGAGCACCCGCAGTCCATTTCCTGATAGTCAGATTGAAGATGTCAGTGTTGAAGTACACCAGGATGAGGAGGATATGGGTGTTGCTGGCGCTGGGGAGGAAATTGACCAGGAGGATTCTGATGGTGAGGTGGTTTGTTTAAGTCAGGCACCCGGGGAGACACCTGTTGTCCGTGGGAGGAATATGGCCATTGACATGCCTGGTGAAAATACCAAAAAAATCAGCTCTTCGGTGTGGAAGTATTTCAACAGAAATGCGGACAACAGGTGTCAAGCCGTGTGTTGCCTTTGTCAAGCTGTAATAAGTAGGGGTAAGGACGTTAACCACCTCGGAACATCCTCCCTTATACGTCACCTGCAGCACATTCATAATAAGTCAGTGACAAGTTCAAAAACTTTGGGCGACAGCGGAAGCAGTCCACTGACCAGTAAATCCCTTCCTCTTGTAACCAAGCTCACGCAAACCACACCACCAACTCCCTCAGTGTCAATTTCCTCCTTCCCCAGGAATGCCAATAGTCCTGCAGGCCATGTCACTGGCAATTCTGACGAGTCCTCTCCTGCCTGGGATTCCTCCGATGCATCCTTGCGTGTAACGCCTACTGCTGCTGGCGCTGCTGTTGTTGCTGCTGGGAGTCGATGGTCATCCCAGAGGGGAAGTCGTAAGCCCACTTTTACTACTTCCACCAAGCAATTGACTGTCCAACAGTCCTTTGCGAGGAAGATGAAATATCACAGCAGTCATCCTGTTGCAAAGCGGATAACTGAGGCCTTGACAACTATGTTGGTGTTAGACATGCGTCCGGTATCCGCCGTTAGTTCACAGGGAACTAGACAATTTCTTGAGGTAGTGTGCCCCCGTTACCAAATACCATCTAGGTTCCACTTCTCTAGGCAGGCGATACCGAGAATGTACACGGACGTCAGAAAAAGACTCACCAGTGTCCTAAAAAATGCAGTTGTACCCAATGTCCACTTAACCACGGACATGTGGACAAGTGGAGCAGGGCAGGGTCAGGACTATATGACTGTGACAGCCCACTGGGTAGATGTATGGACTCCCGCCGCAAGAACAGCAGCGGCGGCACCAGTAGCAGCATCTCGCAAACGCCAACTCCTAGGCAGGCTACGCTTTGTATCACCGGTTTCCAGAATACGCACACAGCTGAAAACCTCTTACGGCAACTGAGGAAGATCATCGCGGAATGGCTTACCCCAATTGGACTCTCCTGTGGATTTGTGGCATCGGACAACGCCAGCAATATTGTGTGTGCATTAAATATGGGCAAATTCCAGCACGTCCCATGTTTTGCACATACCTTGAATTTGGTGGTGCAGAATTATTTAAAAAACGAGAGGGGCGTGCAAGAGATGCTGTCGGTGGCCAGAAGAATTGCGGGACACTTTCGGCGTACAGGCACCACGTACAGAAGACTGGAGCAACACCAAAAACGCCTGAACCTGCCCTGCCATCATCTGAAGCAAGAAGTGGTAACGAGGTGGAATTCAACCCTATATATGCTTCAGAGGTTGGAGGAGCAGCAAAAGGCCATTCAAGCCTATACAATTGAGCACGATATAGGAGGTGGAATGCACCTGTCTCAAGCGCAGTGGAGAATGATTTCAACGTTGTGCAAGGTTCTGCTGCCCTTTGAACTTGCCACACGTGAAGTCAGTTCAGACACTGCCAGCCTGAGTCAGGTCATTCCCCTCATCAGGCTTTTGCAGAAGAAGCTGGAGACATTGAAGGAGGAGCTAACACAGAGCGATTCCGCTAGGCATGTGGGACTTGTGGATGGAGCCCTTAATTCGCTTAACAAGGATTCACGGGTGGTCAATCCGTTGAAATCAGAGCACTACATTTTGGCCACCGTGCTCGATCCTAGATTTAAAACCTACCTTGGATCTCTCTTTCCGGCACACACAAGTCTGCTGGGGTTCAAAGACCTGCTGGTGAGAAAATTGTCAAGTCAAGCGGAACGCGACCTGTCAACATCTCCTCCTTCACATTCTCCCGCAACTGGGGGTGCGAGGAAAAGGCTCAGAATTCCGAGCCCACCCGCTGGCGGTGATGCAGGGCAGTCTGGAGCGACTGCTGATGCTGACATCTGGTCCGTACTGAAGGACCTGACAACGATTACGGAGTCGGACATGTCGTCTACTGGCACTGCATATGATTCTCTCCCCATTGAAAGAATGGTGGAGGATTATATGAGTGACCGCATCCAAGTAGGCACGTCAGACAGTCCGTACTTATACTGGCAGGAAAAAGAGGCAATTTGGAGGCCCTTGCACAAACTGGCTTTATTCTACCTAAGTTGCCCTCCCACAAGTGTGTACTCCGAAAGAGTGTTTAGTGCCGCCGCTCACCTTGTCAGCAATCGGCGTACGAGGTTACTTCCAGAAAATGTGGAGAAGATGATGTTCATTAAAATGAATTATAATCAATTCCTCCGTGGAGACATTGACCAGCAGCAATTGCCTCCACAAAGTACACAGGGAGCTGAGATGGTGGATTCCAGTGGGGACGAATTGATAATCTGTGAGGAGGGGGATGTACACGGTGATATATCGGAGGATGATGATGAGGTGGACATCTTGCCTCTGTAGAGCCAGTTTGTGCAAGGAGAGATTAATTGCTTCTTTTTTGGTGGGGGTCCAAACCAACCCGTCATTTCAGTCACAGTCGTGTGGCAGACCCTGTCACTGAAATGATTGGTTGGTTAAAGTGTGCATGTCCTGTTTATACAACATAAGGGTGGGTGGGAGGGCCCAAGGACAATTCCATCTTGCACCTCTTTTTTCTTTCATTTTTCTTTGCGTCATGTGCTGTTTGGGGAGTATTTTTTTGAAGGGCCATCCTGCGTGACACTGCAGTGACACTCCTAGATGGGCCAGGTGTTTGTGTCGGCCACTAGGGTCGCTTATCTTACTCACACAGCTACCTCATTGCGCCTCTTTTTTTCTTTGCGTCATGTGCTGTTTGGGTAATGTTTTTTGGAAGGGCCATCCTGCGTGACACTGCAGTGCCACTCCTAGATGGGCCAGGTGTTTGTGTCGGCCACTAGGGTCGCTTATCTTACTCACACAGCTACCTCATTGCGCCTCTTTTTTTCTTTGCGTCATGTGCTGTTTGGGGAGTGTTTTTTGGAAGGGCCATCCTGCGTGACACTGCAGTGACACTCCTAGATGGGCCAGGTGTTTGTGTCGGCCGCTAGGGTCGCTTAGCTTACTCACACAGCTACCTCATTGCGCCTCTTTTTTTCTTTGCGTCATGTGCTGTTTGGGGAGTGTTTTTTGGAAGGGCCATCCTGCGTGACACTGCAGTGCCACTCCTAGATGGGCCAGGTGTTTGTGTCGGCCACTAGGGTCGCTTAGCTTAGTCATCCAGCGACCTCGGTGCAAATTTTAGGACTAAAAATAATATTGTGAGGTGTGAGGCGTTCAGAATAGACTGAAAATGAGTGGAAATTATGGTTTTTGAGGTTAATAATACTTTGGGATCAAAATGACCCCCAAATTCTATGATTTAAGCTGTTTTTTAGTGTTTTTTGAAAAAAACACCCGAATCCAAAACACACCCGAATCCGACAAAAAAAATTCAGTGAGGTTTTGCCAAAACGCGGTCGAACCCAAAACACGGCCGCGGAACCGAACCCAAAACACAAAACCCGAAAAATTTCAAGTGCACATCTCTAAAGAGGGGTCAGTAATGCAGTGATGGTTATAGAAAGGTCAGTGATGTAGTGTAGGGTATAGAGGGGTCAGTTATGTAGTGTGGGGTAAAGAGGGGTCAGTAAAGATACTAAGCTGAAGTACTTAGAACACTTCTTGAATTAAGACACAACCTGCAAGACAAAAGTATGCAATATGGGTGAAAAGGCAAATGTCAGAGGTCTGATACAAGTGACCAGCTCCACACCTTGCACCACATAGCGTTATGTTAAACTGGGATATGTTCTTTTTTGGTGTGTGTGTGTGTGTGTGTGTGTGTGTGTGTATGTGTGTGTGTGTGTGTGTGTGGGGGGGGGGGGTGCCAAAGGAAATTTTTGCCATTGGCTCCTTTGGTCTAGAACCAGCCCTGATCACAAAATATTTTTGTCTGAGCAGACTGGACACTGATCAGCGTTGGCTCATTCTCAGCCCCCCGCCCAGCCTCTGCTGCCAACAGACTGCTATTAGCTAGTTAACCTTCTGCCTTCCCTATCTATGACACAGACTGCTGCTAATGCTACCAGAATGTTCCCAGTGGCTTCACACCAACAGTGAATCCCAGCCGATGATGTAGGGCAGCGTGTGGGGGAGGGGGTCAGTTGCTGTGGCTCCAACATGGTAACCGCCAATGGACTGCAATGCTTTATCGAAAGGGGGGGCGCCAGTCCCTTACTTTGCCAGGGGCGCTTGGACCCCTAGCTACACCTCTGTTGACCCTAACCGATACCCCTAAACTAACCATAATTCCTGCAGTAAAAATCCATGTTTCTATGTATATAGGGGGTCATTCCGAGTTGATCGCTTGCTGCCGTTGTTCGCTGCGTAGCAATCAGTTGAAAAAAAATGGCTAATCTGTGCATGCGCATGCTCCGTAATGTGCATGCGCATCGTACGGGTACAAAGTCCATTGTGGTTTTGCACTAGTTCTAGCGATTATTCCAATCACAGAACAGGCCACAAGGAGATTGACAGAAAGAGGGCGTTTCTGGGTGTCAACTGACCGTTTTCAGGGAGTGCTTGGAAAAATGCAGGCGTGGCAGAAGAAATGCAGACGTGGCTGGGCATTCGCTGGATGGGTGTGTGACATCAAAAGCCGTCCCTCGGTTGTTAGAATCAACGCACACGAAGTGTAACTACAGTGCTGGTCTTATTTTGAAACGATTTTGCAGGCGCTCTGCTACTCAAGTATTCGCACTTCTCCAAAGTGAATATACACTCTCCAGTGGGCAGCGACAATGCGTTTGCATGGCTGCTAAAAACTGCTAGCGAGCAATCAACTCAGAATGACCCCCATAGTGTATTGCAAGAAAATATCTGTAAATCCAATGGTACCGTAAGTGCGGTATATACTCGCACTTCTTTGCGGGGTGAGAACATCTCCCCTAAGTGAAGTCAGCCCTATGAATAGAGTTTGTGTGATCCCTGTGCAGCAGTCACAGAAAGGGTTCATCTCTGCAGTTTGTCACTCAAATTACATTGCTGCATTTTTTCTAGAAGTGGATCTGAGAGCTGTTACCCGCAGACCAGCTACAATAATTATCCTGGGTACTCACTAGACCAGTGGTTCTCAAACTGCACCCTGGGGTGCCTCAGGACACTTGCAGGGGTGCCTTGGATTGGTGGTCCAGGACCAATTCAAAATATTTATAGTTAGTGTTATAGGCAAAACCAGTGCTGTTGGCTGGCAATCATAACATATGTGCACAAGCAGAAGCAAATCCTGTCCCCTACCAAAGGGCCAGTGCTAGGGTGTTTGGCGCCTCCCTGCAAACTATTAATTTGGGCCCTCTCTCCAATACTTAATAAAGGGACAGTGCGCTCCTTAAAAAAAGAAGGTGTGGTATCACAAGGAAGGGGCATGGCCACACAATAGCACCCCAAATCAAAATACGCCACACAGTAGCACTATCTTATTGTCATTACACCGCATGTAATAATAATAATAATAATACCCACAGTCGCAGTGCCCTTTATACACATAACCACCATATCAGTGCAGCTTACACACATAATGCCAACAGTAGCAGTGCCCCTTCTACACATGCCCACGGTGGCAATCCTTTACATGGCAAATATCAACCCGGTTTTGCCATGTAAAGGATTGCCACTTTAAAAACAAACAATCAAAAAAAAAAAAAAAAAAAAACAACAGGAAAAAACACAAAATCTCTCACTTTCTGATTCTCACACCCTATTACATTCCTCCCTATATATTTAAATGTTTCTATTACTGTATGTTCCCTCTTCCCTTCTCCAAACTATACACATCAACATTTTTTAGTATTTCCAGGTAAGTTTTGTGATGTAGGCCATGCACAATTTTAGTTGCCCTAATGTATTTACAGCCTTCTGGAGATATGGCTTCTGGAACTGAACACAGGATTCTAAATGTGGCTGTACCAAGGACCTATACAGTGGCATTACAGGTTGAGTATCCCTTATCCAAAATGCTTGGGACCAGAGGAATTTTGGATATCAAATTTTTCTGTATTTTGGAATAATTGCATACCATAACGAGATATTATGGTGATGGGACCTAAATCTAAGCACAGAAGGCATTTATGTTTCATATACACCTTATACACACAGCCTGAAGGTCATTTTAGCCAATATTTTTTATAACTTTGTGCATTAAACAAAGTGTGTGTACATTCACAGAATTCATTTATGTTTCATATACACCTTATACACACAGTCTGAAGTTCATTTAATACAATATTTTTAATAACTTTGAGTATTAAACAAAGTTTGTGTACACTGAGCCATCAAAACACAAAGGTTTCACTATCTCAGTCTCACTCAAAAAAGTCCGTATTTCGGAATATTCCGTATTTCTGAATATTTGGATATGGGATACTCAACCTGTATTACTTTTTTCTGCTACTGGTTCTTTAACCTATGCAAACAAGCATCTGACTTGCCTTTCCTATTGCTTTGTTACATTGCTCACCTGAAATAGTAATACTTAGATAGCTTTCCTCTTGCCATTATAATGCCCTTAATATTATAGTTAGCCTTTGCATTTTTGAGACGTGTATGATTTTGCATTTTTTGGCATTAAATGTTGCCATGTTCTTGACCATTCCTCTAGTCCAGGGGCGGAACTGCCAGAGACAACGGAGTCAGTTGCCGCCGGGCTCCAGCCCTAAAGGGGCTTCCTCCATTGCCCCCCGGCTGTTACGTGCCCTTCCTACTAAATAGACAAAGGCGCTACCAGCAGGGTCTCGCAGTTTGTACATTCCATGCCGTAACACCCTTCTTTCCACCTTCACAATGAAGCTATTGGTACTTTGCAAAAAAAAAATTATTAGCATTGCAACTCAGCAGATCAATGCAGTGTGCAGCCACACACTCCATATATCTGCTCAGCCACAAAGCTGATTATTTCTTCACAAAGTACAAGGTGAGCTCCAAATAGAATTCTCTAGCTTAGATTATACCTTTCTATGCAAGGGTAAATAGCTCAATTGTTTGACTGCAATGCCACAGGAAATGGTTTGGATCCAAGACAGTGTGACTGAATAATAAAGAAACCTTAAGATGAGTTCATGAATGTTGTATAAGTATTAGTGAGAGAATGGGTCAGGAGCATGCTAGGCTGCAAAAAATAAGGTAGGCTGCAAGTGAAAGTAATGATCTCCTATATATTTTCCCAGATCTGTCACTCTGTGTGGCTAACTCTGGGGGAAGTCACAGCAATGGGCGGAGACGGCATCTGCAGGACGATACACCAGTGCCAGCAGCAGACCGTAACAAAGTGACAGATCAGGGAGAATATATAGGAGGTAGGGAGGTGGCCATGGTACATGGCTGGCCAAGGGACACTAGCTCATGTACCCCTTTACCACTGAGGCTGGCCACCAAGGATGGACCTGTCACCAGTGCACATGCAATAACCTCTTCTGCTGCCCTCTTTGCAACTCAGATTGCCCAGTGCTCCCCTTCGCTAACAGTCCACAAAGTTTCCCCATCTCACGATCTGCCTCCTCACCCCCACTTTCATCTCTACAGCACACGCGCATATCATACAAGATCCCATCATGCGTACGTAGGTCTGAAATGCAAGAGGGAGGTTGGGGGGAGATTGGCATGCGCCAGCAACACCACACAGCTCACTGTGACCACAGTGGAGAGGCGCTGCAACAGGACAATACACCAACCTCGGAGCAAGGAACTGCGTCGGTCAGGAGGAGAACTATTTCAATAGCATAAAAAGGTTAATGCGTCCCACCCTATGGACACCAGACTCATCAAGTCACTGTTGCCAGAGTCTCATACAATGACTCTGAACCTCTAAGCACACTATTTGACTGTCCACACCCTGCTGTGCCTAATACCCATCTCCTCCACCACCCTCAACACTGACCCACACATCATTCACCCACAAAGATACAATAAAGGTAGTTTGGATAAATTAGCTAAATGAAATGGATTTAACCAATTTATCTAAATGACCATTTTTGGATGTTTTCCAGTGTTTGTGAGCAAATGGTCAATTGTCATTTGCTGCCACATATTAGCATAATTTTGTTTCAACTAGAAAAAATTTAATTGGACAGATAATCTAAGTGTGGATCCAGTTTAAAGGTCCGTATTCACGGCCCGATTTTGGGGAGAGATGTGTGCTGAGCGAACTGCTCAGCACACATCTCTGCCCCCGCTCAGCACAGCGTGATGTGTGCTGAGCGTACGGGAGGTGGGGGGGGGGGGGGGGGGGCGCTCATTTCACCCCCTGTGTAGGGCATTCTGTGTGTATCCAGTTTTCCAGGTGTGAGCATCATACAACTACTGACTTGCGAGTAACTATACAGCAGCTCCATACCTTGTGACTTGAAGAAACACCAGTTAACCCCGGGAATGCTGCAGTCAAAGCAACAATTCCTCTTCTTACATTCCGCTGCACTTATTGTGGGGTAGCCGCAATCCCTTCTGCTGTACGGTTCCACATTACATTGTTTCTTGTCACTTCCTGTTGATGCAGTAAGGAAACATCCAGGAATTACAGCAGCTTAGTTTTTTTTTTTTTTAACTGGGGCAATTTAGCTAGATCACAGGGCAATTTAGCTCCTTTGGTCCTTTTTTAGGACAAGTTAATCAGACAGTTGAGCAAACTGAAAAACAGCTAACAGGAAATTTCCACTTAAATGGTATTTTCTAATCTTATCTGACCATGACTAAGAATAAAGGATACACAAGATAAACTCTTAGAGCCATGGACCTTATCCATGTTTAAGCTCCATCAAATCTGTAATCAATAGCACTACATGCTCCCACTTTACCACTGTACTATATACTCTACCTGTGTTTTTAAGGTAAAAACACCATTTAACCCCAGTGACACTTGAATTAAAGCAGCAGCCTCTGGAATAGCATTCCTTAGCATTAATCCCAGGAAATCTGCAATCTTCACGCTCTTTAATAGCCATGCTACATTGCTGTTTACTTGGATGGAGCAGAGAGCACAACATCAGGACATAGGAAATATTACAATGCATGATAAGAAAGGTGTGAGCTCTACAGCAAGGCCTCTAACCCTTTGCCAGTGCCAAATACATAGGGCTTAACTCAGATCTGATCACAGCAGCAAATTTATTAGCTAAAACCATGTACACTGCAGGGGGGGGGGGGGTGTATAATATGTGCAGAGAGAGTTAGATTTTGGTGCGGTGTGTTCAAACTGAAATCTAAATTGCAGTGTAAAAACAAAACAGCCAGTATTTACTAGAGATGAGCGGGTTCGGTTTCTCTGAAACCGAACCCGCACGAACTTCATGTTTTTTTCACGGGTCCGAGCAGACTCGGATCCTCCCGCCTTGCTCGGTTAACCCGAGCGCGCCCGAACGTCATCATGACGCTGTCGGATTCTCGCGAGACTCGGATTCTATATAAGGAGCCGCGCGTCGCCGCCATTTTCACACGTGCATTGAGATTGATAGGGAGAGGACGTGGCTGGCGTCCTCTCCATTAGAAATTAGATTAGAAGAGAGAGAGAGATTGTGCAGAGTCAGACAGAGTTTACCACAGTGACCAGTGCAGTTGTTGTTAGTTAACTTTTATTTATTTTAATATAATATATCCGTTCTCTGCTATATCCGTTCTCTGCCTGAAAAAAAACGATACACAGCAGCAGCCAGTCACACAGTGTGACTCAGTCTGTGTGCACTCAGCTCAGCCCAGTGTGCTGCACATCAATGTATAAAAGGCAAAGCTTATAATAATTGTGGGGGAGACTGGGGAGCACTGCAGGTTGTTATAGCAGGAGCCCCCAGGAGTACATAATATTATATTAATTTAAAATTAAACAGTGCACACTTTTGCTGCAGGAGTGCCACTGCCAGTGTGACTAGTGGTGACCAGTGCCTGACCACCAGTATAGTAGTATATTGTTGTATGTATTGTATACTATCTCTTTATCAACCAGTCTATATTAGCAGCAGACACAGTACAGTGCGGTAGTTCACGGCTGTGGCTACCTCTGTGTCGGCAGTCGGAACTCGGCAGGCAGTCCGTCCATCCATAATTGTATTACAATATATACCACCTAACCGTGGTATTTTTTTTTCTTTCTTTATACCGTCGTCATAGTGTCATACTAGTTGTTACGAGTATACTACTATCTCTTTATCAACCAGTGTACAGTGCGGTAGTTCACGGCTGTGGCTACCTCTGTGTCGGCAGTCGGCAGGCAGTCCGTCCATCCATAATTGTATTATTATTATAATATATACCACCTAACCGTGGTTTTTTTTTCATTCTTTATACCGTCATAGTGTCATACTAGTTGTTACGAGTATACTACTATCTCTTTATCAACCAGTGTACAGTGCGGTAGTTCACGGCTGTGGCTACCTCTGTGTCGGCAGTCGGCAGGCAGTCCGTCCATCCATAATTGTATTATTATTATAATATATACCACCTAACCGTGGTTTTTTTTTCATTCTTTATACCGTCGTCATAGTGTCATACTAGTTGTTACGAGTATACTACTATCTCTTTATCAACCAGTGTACAGTGCGGTAGTTCACGGCTGTGGCTACCTCTGTGTCGGCAGTCGGCAGGCAGTCCGTCCATCCATAATTGTATTATTATTATAATATATACCACCTAACCGTGGTTTTTTTTTCATTCTTTATACCGTCGTCATAGTGTCATACTAGTTGTTACGAGTATACTACTATCTCTTTATCAACCAGTGTACAGTGCGGTAGTTCACGGCTGTGGCTACCTCTGTGTCGGCAGTCGGCAGGCAGTCCGTCCATCCATAATTGTATTATTATTATAATATATACCACCTAACCGTGGTTTTTTTTCCATTCTTTATACCGTCGTCATAGTGTCATACTAGTTGTTACGAGTATACTACTATCTCTTTATCAACCAGTGTACAGTGCGGTAGTTCACGGCTGTGGCTACCTCTGTGTCGGCAGTCGGCAGGCAGTCCGTCCATCCATAATTGTATTATTATTATAATATATACCACCTAACCGTGGTTTTTTTTTCATTCTTTATACCGTCGTCATAGTGTCATACTAGTTGTTACGAGTATACTACTATCTCTTTATCAACCAGTGTACAGTGCGGTAGTTCACGGCTGTGGCTACCTCTGTGTCGGCAGTCGGCAGGCAGTCCGTCCATCCATAATTGTATTATTATTATTATAATATATACCACCTAACCGTGGTTTTTTTTTCATTCTTTATACCGTCGTCATAGTGTCATACTAGTTGTTACGAGTATACTACTATCTCTTTATCAACCAGTGTACAGTGCGGTAGTTCACGGCTGTGGCTACCTCTGTGTCGGCAGTCGGCAGGCAGTCCGTCCATCCATAATTGTATTATTATTATAATATATACCACCTAACCGTGGTTTTTTTTTCATTCTTTATACCGTCGTCATAGTGTCATACTAGTTGTTACGAGTATACTACTATCTCTTTATCAACCAGTGTACAGTGCGGTAGTTCACGGCTGTGGCTACCTCTGTGTCGGCAGTAGGCAGGCAGTCCGTCCATCCATAATTGTATTATTATTATAATATATACCACCTAACCGTGGTTTTTTTATACCACCTAACCGTGGCAGTCCGTCCATAATTGTATACTAGTATCCAATCCATCCATCTCCATTGTTTACCTGAGGTGCCTTTTAGTTCTGCCTATAAAATATGGAGAACAAAAAAGTTGAGGTTCCAAAATTAGGGAAAGATCAAGATCCACTTCCACCTCGTGCTGAAGCTGCTGCCACTAGTCATGGCCGAGACGATGAAATGCCAGCAACGTCGTCTGCCAAGGCCGATGCCCAATGTCATAGTACAGAGCATGTCAAATCCAAAACACCAAATATCAGAAAAAAAAGGACTCCAAAACCTAAAATAAAATTGTCGGAGGAGAAGCGTAAACTTGCCAATATGCCATTTACCACACGGAGTGGCAAGGAACGGCTGAGGCCCTGGCCTATGTTCATGGCTAGTGGTTCAGCTTCACATGAGGATGGAAGCACTCAGCCTCTCGCTAGAAAACTGAAAAGACTCAAGCTGGCAAAAGCACCGCAAAGAACTGTGCGTTCTTTGAAATCCCAAATCCACAAGGAGAGTCCAATTGTGTCGTTTGCGATGCCTGACCTTCCCAACACTGGACGTGAAGAGCATGCGCCTTCCACTATTTGCATGCCCCCTGCAAGTGCTGGAAGGAGCACCCGCAGTCCAGTTCCTGATAGTCAGATTGAAGATGTCAGTGTTGAAGTACACCAGGATGAGGAGGATATGGGTGTTGCTGGCGCTGGGGAGGAAATTGACCAGGAGGATTCTGATGGTGAGGTGGTTTGTTTAAGTCAGGCACCCGGGGAGACACCTGTTGTCCGTGGGAGGAATATGGCCGTTGACATGCCAGGTGAAAATACCAAAAAAATCAGCTCTTCGGTGTGGAGGTATTTCACCAGAAATGCGGACAACAGGTGTCAAGCCGTGTGTTCCCTTTGTCAAGCTGTAATAAGTAGGGGTAAGGACGTTAACCACCTCGGAACATCCTCCCTTATACGTCACCTGCAGCGCATTCATAATAAGTCAGTGACAAGTTCAAAAACTTTGGGTGACAGCGGAAGCAGTCCACTGACCAGTAAATCCCTTCCTCTTGTAACCAAGCTCACGCAAACCACCCCACCAACTCCCTCAGTGTCAATTTCCTCCTTCCCCAGGAATGCCAATAGTCCTGCAGGCCATGTCACTGGCAAGTCTGACGAGTCCTCTCCTGCCTGGGATTCCTCCGATGCATCCTTGCGTGTAACGCCTACTGCTGCTGGCGCTGCTGTTGTTGCCGCTGGGAGTCGATGGTCATCCCAGAGGGGAAGTCGTAAGCCCACTTGTACTACTTCCAGTAAGCAATTGACTGTTCAACAGTCCTTTGCGAGGAAGATGAAATATCACAGCAGTCATCCTACTGCAAAGCGGATAACTGAGGCCTTGGCATCCTGGGTGGTGAGAAACGTGGTTCCGGTATCCATCATTACTGCAGAGCCAACTAGAGACTTGTTGGAGGTACTGTGTCCCCGGTACCAAATACCATCTAGGTTCCATTTCTCTAGGCAGGCGATACCGAAAATGTACACAGACCTCAGAAAAAGAGTCACCAGTGTCCTAAAAAATGCAGCTGTACCCAATGTCCACTTAACCACGGACATGTGGACAAGTGGAGCAGGGCAGGGTCAGGACTATATGACTGTGACAGCCCACTGGGTAGATGTATGGACTCCCGCCGCAAGAACAGCAGCGGCGGCACCAGTAGCAGCATCTCGCAAACGCCAACTCTTTCCTAGGCAGGCTACGCTTTGTATCACCGCTTTCCAGAATACGCACACAGCTGAAAACCTCTTACGGCAACTGAGGAAGATCATCGCGGAATGGCTTACCCCAATTGGACTCTCCTGTGGATTTGTGGCATCGGACAACGCCAGCAATATTGTGTGTGCATTAAATCTGGGCCAATTCCAGCACGTCCCATGTTTTGCACATACCTTGAATTTGGTGGTGCAGAATTTTTTTAAAAACGACAGGGGCGTGCAAGAGATGCTGTCGGTGGCCAGAAGAATTGCGGGACACTTTCGGCGTACAGGCACCACGTACAGAAAACTGGAGCACCACCAAAAACTACTGAACCTGCCCTGCCATCATCTGAAGCAAGAAGTGGTAACGAGGTGGAATTCAACCCTCTATATGCTTCAGAGGTTGGAGGAGCAGCAAAAGGCCATTCAAGCCTATACAATTGAGCACGATATAGTAGGTGGAATGCACCTGTCTCAAGTGCAGTGGAGAATGATTTCAACGTTGTGCAAGGTTCTGATGCCCTTTGAACTTGCCACACGTGAAGTCAGTTCAGACACTGCCAGCCTGAGTCAGGTCATTCCCCTCATCAGGCTTTTGCAGAAGAAGCTGGAGGCATTGAAGAAGGAGCTAACACGGAGCGATTCCGCTAGGCATGTGGGACTTGTGGATGCAGCCCTTAATTCGCTTAACAAGGATTCACGGGTGGTCAATCTGTTGAAATCAGAGCACTACATTTTGGCCACCGTGCTCGATCCTAGATTTAAAGCCTACCTTGGATCTCTCTTTCCGGCAGACACAGGTCTGCTGGGGTTGAAAGACCTGCTGGTGACAAAATTGTCAAGTCAAGCGGAACGCGACCTGTCAACATCTCCTCCTTCACATTCTCCCGCAACTGGGGGTGCGAGGAAAAGGCTCAGAATTCCGAGCCCACCCGCTGGCGGTGATGCAGGGCAGTCTGGAGCGACTGCTGATGCTGACATCTGGTCCGGACTGAAGGACCTGACAACGATTACGGACATGTCGTCTACTGTCACTGCATATGATTCTCTCAACATTGATAGAATGGTGGAGGATTATATGAGTGACCGCATCCAAGTAGGCACGTCACACAGTCCGTACTTATACTGGCAGGAAAAAGAGGCAATTTGGAGGCCCTTGCACAAACTGGCTTTATTCTACCTAAGTTGCCCTCCCACAAGTGTGTACTCCGAAAGAGTGTTTAGTGCCGCCGCTCACCTTGTCAGCAATCGGCGTACGAGGTTACATCCAGAAAATGTGGAGAAGATGATGTTCATTAAAATGAATTATAATCAATTCCTCCGCGGAGACATTGACCAGCAGCAATTGCCTCCACAAAGTACACAGGGAGCTGAGATGGTGGATTCCAGTGGGGACGAATTGATAATCTGTGAGGAGGGGGATGTACACGGTGATATATCGGAGGGTGAAGATGAGGTGGACATCTTGCCTCTGTAGAGCCAGTTTGTGCAAGGAGAGATTAATTGCTTCTTTTTTGGGGGGGGTCCAAACCAACCCGTCATATCAGTCACAGTCGTGTGGCAGACCCTGTCACTGAAATGATGGGTTGGTTAAAGTGTGCATGTCCTGTTTTGTTTATACAACATAAGGGTGGGTGGGAGGGCCCAAGGATAATTCCATCTTGCACCTCTTTTTTCTTTTCTTTTTCTTTGCATCATGTGCTGATTGGGGAGGGTTTTTTGGAAGGGACATCCTGCGTGACACTGCAGTGCCACTCCTAGATGGGCCCGGTGTTTGTGTCGGCCACTAGGGTCGCTAATCTTACTCACACAGCTACCTCATTGCGCCTCTTTTTTTCTTTGCGTCATGTGCTGTTTGGGGAGGGTTTTTTGGAAGGGACATCCTGCGTGACACTGCAGTGCCACTCCTAGATGGGCCCGGTGTTTGTGTCGGCCACTAGGGTCGCTTATCTTTCTCACACAGTCAGCTACCTCATTGCGCCTCTTTTTTTCTTTGCGTCATGTGCTGTTTGGGGAGGGTTTTTTGGAAGGGACATCCTGCGTGACACTGCAGTGCCACTCCTAGATGGGCCCGGTGTTTGTGTCGGCCACTAGGGTCGCTTATCTTTCTCACACAGTCAGCTACCTCATTGCGCCTCTTTTTTTCTTTGCGTCATGTGCTGTTTGGGGAGGGTTTTTTGGAAGGGACATCCTGCGTGACACTGCAGTGCCACTCCTAGATGGGCCCGGTGTTTGTGTCGGCCACTAGGGTCGCTAATCTTACTCACACAGCTACCTCATTGCGCCTCTTTTTTTCTTTGCGTCATGTGCTGTTTGGGGAGGGTTTTTTGGAAGGGACATCCTGCGTGACACTGCAGTGCCACTCCTAGATGGGCCCGGTGTTTGTGTCGGCCACTAGGGTCGCTTATCTTACTCACACAGCGACCTCGGTGCAAATTTTAGGACTAAAAATAATATTGTGAGGTGTGATGTGTTCAGAATAGGCTGAAAATGAGTGTAAATTATGTTTTTTGAGGTTAATAATACTTTGGGATCAAAATTACCCCCAAATTCTATGATTTAAGCTGTTTTTTAGGGTTTTTTGAAAAAAACACCCGAATCCAAAACACACCCGAATCCGACAAAAAAAATTCGGTGAGGTTTTGCCAAAACGCGGTCGAACCCAAAACACGGCCGCGGAACCGAACCCAAAACCAAAACACAAAACCCGAAAAATTTCCGGCGCTCATCTCTAGTATTTACCCTGCACACAAACAATATAACCCACCTAAATCTCTCTGCAAATGTTATATCTGCCCCCCCCCCCAACCCTGCAATGCACATGGTTTTGCCCACTAGCTAACAAATTTGCTGCATCTGGGAATTACAGCAGCTTAATATTTCTTTTTACAGAAGGTTCAGCAAATTAAATTATTTAGTGAAATACTGTAATCATAACAGTTACAGGGATATTGTAGGTAGATTTATTGTCAGTGGATAAATGTAAAAATTAAACCCTTAGGCATAGTTCCAAAATGCTGTCATTGCAATCCAGATTTTAAGGATATCATGCTTGAGCACAGGTGACTTAATTAGAACTTCGGTCAATGTGAATTAACCATTGGACTCAACCATGGTTATCCTTAAAACCCAGGGGTCTATTTAAGATCGATCTTAATCGATGTTGGGCTTCCAGGTTGAAAAAAAAACACACATTTACTAACATTTTAAAATTTATATAAAAAATCATCTGTTCGTAAATGCAGTGCACATGGGCCCTCATTCCGAGTTGTTCGCTCGGTATTTTTCATCGCATCGCAGTGAAAATCCGCTTAGTACGCATGCGCAATGTTCGCACTGCGACTGCGCCAAGTAACTTTACTATGATGAAAGTATTTTTACTCACGGCTTTTTCTTCGCTCCGGCGATCGTAATGTGATTGACAGGAAATGGGTGTTACTGGGCGGAAACACGGCGTTTCAGGGGCGTGTGGCTGAAAACGCTACCGTTTCCGGAAAAAACGCAGGAGTGGCCGGAGAAACGGTGGGAGTGCCTGGGCGAACGCTGGGTGTGTTTGTGACGTCAACCAGGAACGACAAGCACTGAAATGATCGCACAGGCAGAGTAAGTCTGGAGCTACTCTGAAACTGCTAACTCGTTTGTAATCGCAATATTGCGCGTACGTCGGTCGCAATTTTAAGAAGCTAAGATTCACTCCCAGTAGGCGGCGGCTTAGCGTGTGTAACTCTGCTACATTCGCCTTGCGAGCGAACAACTCGGAATGAGGGCCATGGTTTTGCCCAACTGCTAACAAAAATCCTGCTGCGATCAACTCAGAATTACCCCCCATGGCCCTCATTCCGAGTTGTTCGCTCGCAAGCTGCTTTTAGCAGCATTGCACACGCTAAGCTGCCGCCTACTGGGAGTGAATCTTAGCATCTTAAAATTGCGAACGAAAGATTTGCAATATTGCGATAAGACATCTCTGTGCAGTTTCTGAGTAGCTCGAGACTTACTCTGCCAGTGCGATCAGTTCAGTGCTTGTCGTTCCTGGTTTGACGTCACAAACACACCCAGCGTTCGCCCAGACACTCCTCCGTTTCTCGAGCCACTCCCGCGTTTTTCCCAGAAACGGTAGCATTTTTTCCCACATGCCCCTAAAACGGCCTGTTTCCGCCCAGAAACACCCACTTCCTGTCAATCACATTACGATCACCAGAACGATGAAAAAACCGTGAGTAATATTCCTAACTGCATAGCAAATTTACTTGGCGCAGTCGCAGTGTGAACATTGCGCATGCGCATTAAGCGGAAAATCGCTGCGATGCGAAGAAAATTACCGAGCGAACAACTCGGAATGACCACCTATGTGCACTGCAGGGAAGGCAGATTTAACATGTGCAGAGAGAGTTAGATTTGGGTGTGGTGTGTTCAATCTGCAATCTAATTTGCAGTGTAAAAATAAAGCAGTTAGTATTTACCCTGCACAGAAACAAAATAACTCACCCAAATCTAACTCTTTCTGCACATGTTATATCTGCCTCCCCTGCAGTACGCATGGTTTTGCCCAACTGCTAACAAAATTCCTGCTGCGATCAACTTGGAATTACCCCCATCGATTGATGTTTTCACACTGCTCGTGTATATAAGACATAGGGCCTAATTCAGTTTGGATCGTAATACGCGTTCCAACCGCAAAAACTATGAAGAGGATGGGGGCATATACGCAGGGTCCATCCTGTGCGTGTGCCTACATTTTCTCCGGGTGCCCCACAGAAAATGCGAATGCCTCTGCCTGTCAATCAGTAGAGGGCGTACCTTCGCAGGTATATCGCGATCATGAGCCATGTCTCCCATTTTTGTAATTATAGGTGCTCTGTGAGCTGCTGGCCATGCCCCAGCCCCTCTGTCTCCCGTGAATAGAGATTGAGGCTTATTCAGACCAGATCGCTTCAATTTATTTTCACCCAGCGGGCAATCTGGTTTGCACTGCACATGCGTATGCGCCACAATGCGTAAGTGCGACGGTCCGGAGATCACAAGAAGATTGACAAGAAGAGGGTGTTTGTGTGGGTGGCAACTGAATGTTTCTAGGGAGTGTCCGGAAAAACACTGGAGGGACCCGGCGTTTTGTGGGAGGATTTGTGACGTCACCTCAATGGCTGAGTAAGTGCTGAGCTGTGCAGCTCTTGTGCACATGTGATCACACACCTGCACAGCAAATTTTCCCTTCCGCTGTAGGCGACAACTACCTGATTACAGGGATGCAAAAAACACACCCTAGCGATCAGGTCTGAATTACCCACAATGTGCATATTTGCAGAGCAACAAGCTACAGGGAGCCTTCCACCCCCCCCCCCCTTTCCCATGGGAAGGGGGGGGGGGGTTGTTTGGGTTAGCTGGACATTCCCCAAAAAAGTGACTGTCCTGCAAAAATTGGGATAGTTGGGAGGTATGTTCAAATACATTTATTGTTTTGCATGCAGGGTAAATACTGGCTTCTTTGACATTTAGCCACAAATGCTGCACAGCTGAATTACAGTATTACACTGCAATTAACAGTTATGCTAGGACATTCCCCCTCCCAAATCTACCTCTCTCTGCATGTTACATCTGTCCCACAGTGGCGTGCGGTGAGGTCAGTGGCTAGTGAGGCACTACAGCCATAATGTCCGCCGAATCCTGCCCATGACCCTTAGCCAATGCCCGCTACTGCCTCTGAGCCGATACCCGCTGCCACCGCCAATGGCTTACAAACTCGCCCACAATCAACTGACCCAGCCCTCCACCACTAATTTCTATCTCAGTCCGATGCCGCCAATGCCCGCTGCCTGCCTGCTCATTGTTCTCGTTATATATTATAAATTTTTAAAGAAAAAAAAAATGAGTGTTTGGGACTGGGAAGGGTGAGGGAGGAGGACATGAATGCAATTTTGTTGTCCAGGGCTTCCATTAACTTAAAGGAGAAGGGTCTGAATGGGTTAAAAAAATGCGTGAGGTCCCCCCTCCTTAGTATAACCAGCCTCGGGCTCTTTGAGCCGGTCCTGGTTATTTAAATACTGGGGGAAAAATTGGACAGGGGTTCCCCGTATTTAGACAACCAGCACCGGGCTCTTAGACCGGTCCAGGTTCCAAAAATACGTGGGACAATAGATGTAGGGGTCCCCCATATTTTTAAAACCAGCACCGGGCTCCACTAGCCAGAGAGATAATGCCACAGCCGGGGGACACTTTTATGTAGGTCCCTGCAGCCCTGGCATTACCCCTCCAACTAGTCACCCCTGGCCGGGGTTCCCTGGAGGAGTGGGGACCCCTTAAATCAAGAGGTTCCTCCCCTCGAGGCACCCAAGGGCCAGGGGTGAAGCCCGAGGCTGTCCCCAGCACCCCTGGGTGGTGGGTGCCGGGCTGATAGCCATGTGTGTAAAAAAAGAATATTGTTTTTTCGTTGTGGAACTACAAGGCCCAGCAAGCCTCCCCCGCTTGCTGGTACTTGGAGAACCTCAAGTACCAGCAGGCGGGGAAATAACGGGCTTGCTGGTACCTGTAGTTCTACAACAACAAAAAATACCCAAATAAAAACACAAACACACACAGCGTGACAGTAAAATTATTGAGACAGGCTGTAGCATGTGGGTGCATGTAACCCTATAAAAGTGATGGATTGGGTGACTATTACAATACCCACTGTTGCTGTCTGAAAAATGATGGATTTATAGATTGCTCTGCCGAGACATGTTTTTTTCTAAAATGCACCACAGGTATGGATGGATAGTATACTTGACGACACAGAGGTAGGTAGAGCAGTGGCCTACTGTACCGTACTGCTATATATTATATTATTTATTATTATTATTATCCTTTATTTATATGGCGCCACAAGGGTTCCGCAGTGCCCAATTACAGAGTACATAAACAAATAATCAAACAGGAAAACAGCAACTTACAGTTGACGACAATATAGGACAAGTACAGGGTAAATAAACATAGCTACATCAGCAGATGACACTGGAATAAGTATCAGGTGGCAGAAGACTGCTGGATTTGGTGCAGCTGAAGATTATTAAAGTAAGAAAAGAGTAAGCACATGAGGGAAGAGGGCCCTGCTCGTGAGAGCTTACATTCTAAAAGGGAGGGGTAGACAGACAGGGGTGAGACAGATGGGGTACATAGAGAGCATGGAACAGAGGTTTAGGATGAGATTTGGCTGGGTTTGGTGAAGAAGTGGGTCTTGAGAGCCCGTTTGAAGTTTTGTAGAGAGGTGGAGAGTCTGAGGGGGAGAGGTAGGGAATTCCAGAAAAGTGGTGCAGCACGTGAAAAATCTTGGAGGTAGGAGTGGGAGGAAGTAATCCGTAGGCAGGAGAGTCGGTGTGCATTAGCAGAGCGAAGAAGACGGGTGGGAGTGTAAAGCGAGATAAGATCAGAGATGTAGATGGGAGAGGAGTGGGTGAGGGCTTTGTAAGCAAGTGTGAGAAGCTTGAAATGGATTCTGAAAGGGAAGGGGAGCCAGTGAAGGACTAGTAAGAGAGGAGAGGTGGACGTAGTGCGTTTGGTGAGGAAAATGAGCCGGGCAGCAGCATTGAGGATAGATTGGAGTGGAGAGAGGTATTTGTCAGGAATGCCAGTCAGGAAGAGATTACAGCAGTCCAGTCTGGAGATGACCAGTGAGTGGATAAGAGTCTTAGTAGCATCCTGGGTCAGAAAGGGTCTGATCCTGGAAATATTTTTTAGATGAAAACGGCAGGTTTGTGAGAGGTGCTGAATGTGTGGTTTGAAGGAGAGGGAGGAGTCAAGGATTACTCCAAGACAGCGCGCTTGGGGGGTAGAGGAGATAGTAGTGCCATCAATAGATAATGAGATTGTAGGAGGTGAGATTATGCGGGAGGGAGGGAAGATGATCAGCTCGGTCTTAGACATGTTAAGTTTAAGAAAGCGCTGGGACATCCAGGAAGAGATAGCAGAGAGACAGTTGGAGATACGAGTGAGGAGAGTAGGGGAGAGGTCTGGAGAGGAAAGATAAATTTGAGTGTCATCAGCATAGAGATGATATTGGAAACCAAAAGAACTAATGAGCTTACCTAGTGAGGACGTATAGAGAGAGAAGAGAAGAGGACCAAGGACAGAACCTTGGGGTACCCCTACAGTTAGTGGAAGTGAGGGGGAGGTGGAGTCATGAGAGGAGACAGAGAATGAACGGTCAGAAAGGTAGGACGACAACCAAGAGAGGGCAGTGTTACGCAAAACAATGGAGTGAAGGATTTGCAGTAGGAGAGGATGGTCCACAGTGTCAAAAGCAGCAGAGAGATCAAGTAGAATAAGTAGAGAGTAGTGTCCCTTAGATTTAGCAGCATGGAGGTCATTGCATACTTTTGTAAGGGCAGTTTCAGTGGAGTGGAGAGGACGGAAGCCAGACTGGAATGGGTCAAGCAGTGAGTGTGAGGAAAGAAAGGAAGTAAGGCGGTTGTAGACAATACGCTCAAGGAGTTTGGAGGCAAAAGGGAGGAGAGAGATGGGTCGGTAGTTGGAGATAGTGTTTGGATCAAGGGTAGGTTTTTTAAGAATAGGAGAGATGAGAGCGTGCTTGAAGGCAGAGGGGACAGTGCCTGATGAGAGGGAGAGATTGAGAAGGTGGGAAAGATGGGAACAAGCAGAAGAAGAGAGGTGGCAAAGGAGGCGGGAGGGGATAGGGTCAAGTGGGGAGGTGGTGAGGGGACAGGAACGAATGAGGGCCATGACTTCCTCTCCAGATGCATGGGAGAAAGATGACAGAGTTGGTGCGAGGGATGGGGAGGGTTGGTAAGGGATGGGAGAAGGCTGGTTACTGATAGTCTGGTGTGATGTGATGTCCTGACGTATGGAGTCAATTTTGGATGTGAAGTAAGTGGCAAAGTCAAGAGCAGAGAGTGAGGAAGGGAGACGAGGTGGAGGTGGGCAGAGGAGTGAGTTGAGAGTGGCAAAGAGGCGCCGGGGGTTGGAAGACTGGGAGGAGATGAGGTTCTTGAAGTATGACTGTTTAGCAAGAGAAAGGGCAGCACTGAAGGATGAGAGCATAAGTTTGAAATGGAGGAAGTCTGCCTTAGAGCGTGATTTCCTCCAGTGTCGCTCAGCAGTACATGAGCATTTTTGCAGATATCTGGTGCATTTGGTGTGCCAGGGTTGAGGTGTTAATTTGCAAGGGTGAATAGTGGTTGGTGGAGCAACAGAGTCAAGAGCAGAAGTAAGGGAAGCATTGTATGTGGAAGTGGCTTGTTCAGGGCATGAGAGAGAGAGAATAGGAGAGAGAAGTGAGTCAAACAGGGAGGAAAGGAATGTGGTGTCAATAGCTTCAATGTTACGCTTAGTGATGGTAGCCTTAGGAGGTAGAGATGGGGAAGTCGAGAGAGATAGGTTGAAGGAGAGCAGGTGGTGGTCAGAGAGGGGAAATGGGGAGTTGGAAAAATCAGAAATATCACAGCGGTGAGTGAAGACCAGATCCAGTGAGCTCCCATTCACATGGGAGGGTGAGGAGGTCCACTGGGAGAGACCAAGTGAAGAGGTGAGGTTAAGGAGTTTAGAGGCAGGGGATTGTGTGGGGATGTCAATAGGGATGTTGAAATCGCCTAGGATAATGGTGGGAATGTCAGAAGAGAGGAAGTGAGGAAGCCAGGAAGCAAAGTTGTCGATGAATTTGGAAGCAGTGCCAGGGGGCCGGTAAATGACAGCTACTCTAAGATGGACTGGTTGGAAGAGGCATATGGTGTGGACCTCAAATGTAGAGAATATAAGGGAAGGTTCTGGTGGTATGAGTTGGTAGGAGTAACTAGAAGGTAAAAGGACCCCAACACCACCCCCATGGCGACCCCCAGGTCGGGGTGTGTGTGTGAATGTAAGGCCCCCAGCAGAGAGAGCAGCAGCAGAAGTAGTGTCAGAGGGCATAATCCAAGTTTCAGTAATGGCTAGTAGGTGTAGGGAGTTGGAAATGAAAAGGTCATGAGTGGGGACCAGTTTGTTACAAACAGATCTGGCATTCCAGAGGGCACAGGATAGGGGGTATGAGTTTGTGGGAGAGATGTGAATTAGATTTTCAGGGTTGCTGTAGCGATGAGGTGGGATTAACTTTGAGGGCAGGGATGATGAGAGAGTAGTGATGGTACGGGTGCCTGAGCTAGGAGGGGAAACTGCAGGAGGTGGGCAGGGAGGGAGGTCAGTGTGATGTGGATGGGGGTGTGGGGAGGTGACAGGGAAGGGAGAGAGGGAGCAGGGCTGAGTTGTGGGGTAGCAGGACCATGGGGCAGAGGTGAATGAAAGTGGGGTAACAGGAAAGGTGGGGGAAGGAAACAGAGGGATGGAGGGGAGACAGAGGAGGGGAGAGAGGAGGAGGTGGAGGAGACTAGTGGGGAAGGATAAAGATACATTATTAGGTAGACACTGAGTGATGTGGGGAGTATAAGAAAACCTTGACATAGTGTTAAGTAGGTAAATAGGTTGAAGTAGTGGAAGTAGGAGAGGAGACTGTAAGGCAATCCGAGCAGAAGAATTGCAGAAATGCAGGTGAGAAAAGCAGTGTAGGCTCAAGGGGTGTAGATTTAGTATGAAATGAGTCAAAAGCGTAGATAAAGTGGGTGCAGAAATGTATTTGGAGTGTAAGAAATGAAAGGATTGTGAGAGGTTTAAGAAGCAATGGTAATTATGTTAGATGTTTTAAGTGTTTGCAGGTAAAATTGCATTGGTGCAGCTGTGCTTAAAAAACAAAATTACAATAATACAGATACAGGCATTTGTAGGTGAAATGGATGGTTTATGAAATGTCCAAGTAAGGTAGTTCTGTGCTATGTAATCAGATGCAACAATCAGGAGGTGAGTGATCTGAGGAGTAAGTGACTCACATTTGTTATTAGTTCTTCAGTTTTCTTTGTTTTGTTAGATTGGTGTGCTTCTGTTTTCCTTCTTTTTCACTTCGATTGAACGCTGATTGAACGCTGATTGAACATTGCTGTTATGTGTCAATTTTATCACGCTTTGATAAAAATGCACGCTTAGATCAATAAATGCACAGCCAAATGGCTTTGCACAGCCTAAACCATTGGACTTAAGTAGAAGACTATTACAAGTGAAACCAATAATTGAAATCTGTAACCACACCCCACCCCCTCAAATGCCAGGCAATAAATTACCTTAAAAACAACAACCAGGCATTCCACAAAGATTAAACTGGGTCTCTATCATTCAAAACTTTAAAAAAGTACTTAAAAATCACATACTATGCGATAATGTTTCAATTTGCATTACCCAGCAGAATTAGCTTTGCATATATAGATATAGTGCAGCAGAATATATTGGTGGTTGTAGTCAATTGTAATTACCTGTAGGTGACAAGAAGAGAAGAAACGTCAATTCACAATCGATATCAGCTGAAGATAAATTAACGCTGATTGAACGCTGCTGTTATGTGTCAATTTTATCACGCTTTGATAAAAATGCACGCTTGGATCAATAAATGCACAGCCAAACGGCTTTGCACAGCCTACACCATTGGACTTAAGTAGAAGACTATTACAAGTGAAACCAATAATTGAAATCTGTTACCACACCCCACCCCCTCAAATGCCAGGCAATAAATTACCTTAAAAACAACAACCAGGCATTCCACAAAGATTAAACTGGGTCTATATCATTCAAAACTTTAAAAAAGTACTTAAAAATCACATACTATGCAATAATGTTTCAATTTGCATTACCCAGCAGAATTAGCTTTGCATATATAGATATAGTGCAGCAGAATATATTGGTGGTTGTAGTCAATTGTAATTACTCAGCAGAATTAGCTTTTCATATATAGATATAGTGCAGCAGAATATATTGGTGGTTGTAGTCAATTGTAATTATCCAGCAGAATTAGCTTTGCAAATATAGATATAGTGCAGCAGAATATATTGGTGGTTGTAGTCAATTGTAATTACCCAGCAGAATTAGCTTTGCATATATATAGTGCAGCAGAATATATTGGTGGTTGTAGTAAATTGTAATTACCCAGCAGCAGCTCTACTGCACTCAACATCACCAGTGCTCACAATATATATAATGCTATATACTATGCCATAGTGGTGCTTACTATATAACACCCCCTACTGCGTTCCCCCTGGCAATGAGCATGACACCCAGAGAGTGAAACCCCTGGCAATGAGCATGACACCCAGCACGTGAAACTCTTGGCATTGAGCAGTTTTTGTAAAAGTAATTAGAAGCTTTACTGTAGGGCATAGTGTATCACAGATATTGTGGTGAGTGACATAATATGTTCCAAAGGGCATTAATGTGTGGGGCTTACCCTGCACAGAAACAAAATAACTCACCCAAATCTAACTCTTTCTGCACATGTTATATCTGCCTCCCCTGCAGTACACATGGTTTTGCCCAACTGCTAACAAAATTCCTGCTGCGATCAACTTGGAATTACCCCCATCGATTGATGTTTTCACACTGCTCGTGTATATAAGACATAGGGCCTAATTCAGTTTGGATCGTAATACGCGTTCCAACCGCAAAAACTATGAAGAGGATGGGGGCATATACGCAGGGTCCATCCTGTGCATGTGCCTACATTTTCTCCGGGTGCCCCGCAGAAAATACGAATGCCTCTGCCTGTCAATCAGTAGAGGGCGTACCTTCGCAGGTATATCGCGATCATGAGCCATGTCTCCCATTTTTGTCATTATAGGTGCTCTGTGAGCTGCTGGCCATGCCCCAGCCCCTCTGTCTCCCGTGAATAGAGATTGAGGCTTATTCAGACCAGATCGCTTCAATTTATTTTCACCCAGCGGGCAATCTGGTTTGCATTGCACATGCGTATGCGCCACAATGCGTAAGTGCGACGGCCCGGAGATCACAAGAAGATTGACAAGAAGAGGGTGTTTGTGTGGGTGGCAACTGAATGTGTCTAGGGAGTGTCCGGAAAAACACTGGAGGGACCCGGCGTTTTGTGGGAGGATTTGTGACGTCACCTCAATGGCTGAGTAAGTGCTGAGCTGTGCAGCTCTTGTGCACATGTGATCACACACCTGCACAGCAAATTTTCCCTTCCGCTGTAGGCGACAACTACCTGATTACAGGGATGCAAAAACACACCCTAGCGATCAGGTCTGAATTACCCACAATGTGCATATTTGCAGAGCAACAAGCTACAGGGAGCCTTCCACCCCCCATCCCCCCCCCTTCCCCATGGGAAGGGGGGGGGGGGTGTTTGGGTTAGCTGGACATTCCCCAAAAAAGTGACTGTCCTGCAAAAATTGGGATAGTTGGGAGGTATGTTCAAATACATTTATTGTTTTGCATGCAGGGTAAATACTGGCTTCTTTGACATTTAGCCACAAATGCTGCACAGCTGAATTACAGTATTACACTGCAATTAACAGTTATGCTAGGACATTCCCCCTCCCAAATCTACCTCTCTCTGCATGTTACATCTGTCCCACAGTGGCGTGCGGTGAGGTCAGTGGCTAGTGAGGCACTACAGCCATAATGTCCGCCGAATCCTGCCCATGACCCTTAGCCAATGCCCGCTACTGCCTCTGAGCCGATACCCGCTGCCACCGCCAATGGCTTACAAACTCGCCCACAATCAACTGACCCAGCCCTCCGCACTATCCTGACTTCTCCCGTCTGCTTACTTTGTGCTTTCCAATGCACAATGCAAACTACAGGTAGTACTGCAGGGCCCACACCCTTTTACTTGCCTTACAGAGCAGCTCTGGGGCTGTTACAGTGCCCAGCTGCTGCAAGAAATCAGCTTGAATGCTTCAAGGGCTGGGGCATAGCCAACATGAGCCCCACACCGAAGGAGGGTGGAGGTGTTTAATGCGAACTAGGGGTCATCCAAGCGCCGCAAAAGGCCGCCATGCCCTGCACGCCCCTTTTCTCTTTTCATATGCAGACGAGAGTTGAAGCCAACTTTGACCCACTGCTTGGATGGCATTACCATATGCAAATCAATCTGCTGCAGGCCTTCCCCCAGGAATGCTTGCACTAGTTGTTGCATTTGGTTTGTTGTTTGGGGGTGCTTCAGTATTAGGCAGCCTTCTGCCCTCCCATGTTCATCTGAAAATATGTGTTCTCCCTGCAGTTGTTGTCCCCAGATGAGAGTTCCCTTGTGCTGCCTCAGTTGAATCTCCTTTACTTGACAGAGATGTGCCTGAGCAGCGGCCCTCCCCAGCCCTATCTCAAATCATACTTATTTTGCATAGGAGATACCATGGTCATGAAGATTGTTTTCCCAGGGTGAGGTTCATTCATTGCATTCTGGGTATGCTGACCCCTGTGATTTCCCCAAATGTGGGAAACTCAACTGCATTATTTGTGGTAGTGGGGGACTGTGTTTGTGCTTTCCTCTGGTCAGCTCTGGTAAAAGTCAGATTTCTTTGTCTCAGATCTTCCTCTAGCCTTGTTCTTCTTTCGAGAGTTCCCTTGTGCTGCCTCAGTTGGATCTCCTTCACTTGACAGGGGGGTGCCCGAGCAGCGACCCTCCCCAGCTCTAGCCCAACTCCTATTTACCTGCCAGGTGAGATACTATGATCAGGAAGGTGCTTCTCCCAGGGCAAGGCTCACCCATTGCACTCTGGGTGTGCTGCTCCTGCGATTTCCCCAAATGTGGGACACTTGACTGCATAATTTGTGTTTCCTCTGGTCGGCTCTCATATAATTCAGATCTCTTTGTCTCAGGTCTTTCTCCAGCCTAGTTTGCTGTCTGTTTCCACTTCTCTTTTCTTGAGCCGCTCCCTTCTATGCAGTTGCGCACTATCCTGACCTCTCCCGTCTGCTTACTTTGTGCCTTCCAACGCACAATGCATACTACAGGTAGTGCTGCAGGGCCCACACCCTTTTACATGCTTTACAGAACAGCTCTGGAGCTGTTACAGTGCCCAGCTGCTGCAAGAAATCATCTTGAATGCTTCACGGGCTGGGGCATAGCCAACATGAGCCCCACACCGAAGGAGGGTGGAGATGTTTAATGCGAATTAAGGGTCATCCAAGCGCCACAAAAGGACGCCATGCCCTGCACATCCCTTTTTTCTTTTCATATGCAGATGAGGGTTGAAGCCAACTTTGACCCACTGCTTGGATGACATCACCATATGCAAATCCATCTGCTGCAGGCCTTCCCCCAGGAATGCTTGTACTAGTTGTTGCATTTGGTTTGTTGTTTGGGGGTGCTTCAGTATTAGGCAGCCTTCTGCCCTCCCATGTTCATCTGAAAATATGTGTTCTCCCTGCAGTTGTTGTCCCCAGATGAGAGTTCCCTTGTGCTGCCTTTAGTTGAATCGCCTTTACTTGACAGAGATGTGCCTGAGCAGCGGCCCTCCCCAGCCCTATCCCAAATCATACTTATTTTGCATAGGAGATATCATGGTCATGAAGATTGTTCTCCCAGGGTGAGGTTCATTCATTGCATTCTGGGTATGATGACCCCTGTGATTTCCCCAAATGTGGAAAACTCGACTGCATTATTTGTGGTAGAGGGGGACTGTGTTTGTGCTTTCCTCTGGTCAGCTCTGGTAAAAGTCAGATTTCTTTGTCTCAGATCTTCCTCTAGCCTTGTTCTTCTTTCGAGAGTTCCCTTGTGCTGCCTCAGTTGGATCTCCTTCACTTGACAGGGGGGTGCCCGAGCAGCGACCCTCCCCAGCTCTAGCCCAACTCCTACTTACCTGCCAGGTGAGATACTATGATCAGGAAGGTGCTTCTCCCAGGGCAAGGCTCACCCATTGCACTCTGGGTGTGCTGCTCCTGCGATTTCCCCAAATGTGGGATACTTGACGGCATAATTTGTGTTTCCTCTGGTCGGCTCTCGTATAATTCAGATCTCTTTGTCTCAGGTCTCTCTCCAGCCTAGTTTGCTGTCTGTTTCCACTTCTCTTTTCTTGAACCGCTCCCTTCTATGCCCTTGCGCACTATCCTGACTTCTCCCGTCTGCTTACTTTGTGCCTTCCAACGCACAATGCGAACTACAGGTAGTGCTGCAGGGCCCACACCCTTTTAGTTGCCTTACAGAGCAGCTCTGGAGCTGTTACAGTGCCCAGCTGCTGCAAGAAATCAGCTTGAATGCTTCAGGTGCTGGGGCATAGCCAACATGAGCCCCACACCGAAGGAGGGTGGAGGTGTTTAATGCGAATTAGGGGTCATGCAAGCGCCGCAAAAGGCCGCCATGCCCTGCACATCCCTTTTTTCTTTTCATATGCAGACGAGGGTTGAAGCCAACTTTGACCCACTGCTTGGATGACATCACCATATGCAAATCCATCTGCTGCAGGCCTTCCCCCAGGAATGCTTGCACTAGTTGTTGCATTTGGTTTGTTGTTTGGGGGTGCTTCAGTATTAGGCAGCCTTCTGCCCTCCCATGTTCATCTGAAAATATGTGTTCTCCCTGCAGTTGTTGTCCCCAGATGAGAGTTCCCTTGTGCTGCCTCAGTTGAATCGCCTTTACTTGACAGAGATGTGCCTGAGCAGCGGCCCTCCCCAGCCCTATCCCAAATCATACTTATTTTGCATAGGAGATATCATGGTCATGAAGATTGTTCTCCCAGGGTGAGGTTCATTCATTGCATTCTGGGTATGATGACCCCTGTGATTTCCCCAAATGTGGGAAACTCGACTGCATTATTTGTGGTAGTGGGGGACTGTGTTTGTGCTTTCCTCTGGTCAGCTCTGGTAAAAGTCAGATTTCTTTGTCTCAGATCTTCCTCTAGCCTTGTTCTTCTTTCGAGAGTTCCCTTGTGCTGCCTCAGTTGGATCTCCTTCACTTGACAGGGGGGTGCCCGAGCAGCGACCCTCCCCAGCTCTAGCCCAACTCCTACTTACCTGCCAGGTGAGATACTATGATCATGTAGGTGCTTCTCCCAGGGCAAGGCTCACCCATTGCACTCTGGGTGTGCTGCCCCTTTGATTTCCCCAAATGTGGGAAACTTGACTGCATAATTTGTGTTTCCCCTGGTCGGCTCTATTATAATTCAGATCTCTTTGTCTCAGGTCTCTCTCCAGCCTAGTTTGCTGTCTGTTTCCACTTCTCTTTTCTTGAGCCGCTCCCTTCTATGCCCTTGCGCACTATCCTGACTTCTCCCGTCTGCTTACTTTGTGCCTTCCAACGCACAATGCGAACTACAGGTAGTGCTGCAGGGCCCACACCCTTTTACTTGACTTACAGAGCAACTCTGGAGCTGTTACAGTGCCCAGCTGCTGCAAGAAATCAGCTTGAATGCTTCAGGGGCTGGGGCATAGCCAACATGAGCCCCACACCGAATGAGGGTGGAGGTGTTTAATGCGAACTAGGGGTCATCCAAGCGCCGCAAAAGGCCGCCATGCCCTGCACGCCCCTTTTCTCTTTTCATATGCAGATGAGGGTTGAAGCCAACTTTGACCCACTGCTTGGATGACATCACCATATGCAAATCCATCTGCTGCAGGCCTTCCCCCAGGAATGCTTGTACTAGTTGTTGCATTTGGTTTGTTGTTTGGGGGTGCTTCAGTATTAGGCAGCCTTCTGCCCTCCCATGTTCATCTGAAAATATGTGTTCTCCCTGCAGTTGTTGTCCCCAGATGAGAGTTCCCTTGTGCTGCCTCAGTTGAATCTCCTTTACTTGACAGAGATGTGCCTGAGCAGCGGCCCTCACCAGCCCTATCCCAAATCATACTTATTTTGCATAGGAGATACCATGGTCATGAAGATTGTTCTCCCAGGGTGAGGTTCATTCATTGCATTCTGGGTATGATGACCCCTGTGATTTCCCCAAATGTGGGAAACTCGACTGCATTATTTGTGGTAGTGGGGGACTGTGTTTGTGCTTTCCTCTGGTCAGCTCTGGTAAAAGTCAGATTTCTTTGTCTCAGATCTTCCTCTAGCCTTGTTCCTCTTTCAAGAGTTCCCTTGTGCTGCCTCAGTTGGATCTCCTTCACTTGACAGGGGGGTGCCCGAGCAGCGACCCTCCCCAGCTCTAGCCCAACTCCTACTTACCTGCCAGGTGAGATACTATGATCATGAAGGTGCTACTCCCAGGGCAAGGCTCACCCATTGCACTCTGGGTGTGCTGCTCCTGCAATTTCCCCAAATGTGGGACACTTGACTGCATAATTTGTGTTTCCCCTGGTCGGCTCTCGTATAATTCAGATCTCTTTGTCTCAGGTCTCTCTCCAGTATAGTTTGCTGTCTGTTTCCACTTCTCTTTTCTTGAGCCGCTCCCTTCTATGCCCTTGCGCACTATCCTGACTTCTCCCGTCTGCTTACTTTGTGCCTTCCAATGCACAATGCAAACTACAGGTAGTGCTGCAGGGCCCACACCCTTTTACTTGCCTTACAGAGCAGCTCTGGAGCTGTTACAGTGCCCAGCTGCTGCAAGAAATCAGCTTGAATGCTTCAGGGGCTGGAGCATAGCCAACATGAGCCCCACACCGAAGGAGGGTGGAGGTGTTTAATGCGAACTAGAGGTCATCCAAGCGCCGCAAAAGGCCGCCATGCCCTGCACGCCCCTTTTCTCTTTTTTGATATGCAGACGAGGGTTGAAGCCAACTTTGACCCACTGCTTGGATGGCATTACCATATGCAAATCAATCTGCTGCAGGCCTTCCCCCAGGAATGCTTGCACTAGTTGTTGCATTTGGTTTGTTGTTTGGGGGTGCTTCAGTATTAGGCAGCCTTCTGCCCTCCCATGTTCATCTGAAAATATGTGTTCTCCCTGCAGTTGTTGTCCCCAGATGAGAGTTCCCTTGTGCTGCCTCAGTTGAATCTCCTTTACTTGACAGAGATGTGCCTGAGCAGCGGCCCTCCCCAGCCCTATCCCAAATCATACTTATTTTGCATAGGAGATACCATGGTCATGAAGATTGTTCTCCCAGGGTGAGGTTCATTCATTGCATTCTGGGTATGCTGACCCCTGTGATTTCCCCAAATGTGGGAAACTCAACTGCATTATTTGTGGTAGTGGGGGACTGTGTTTGTGCTTTCCTCTGGTCAGCTCTGGTAAAAGTCAGATTTCTTTGTCTCAGATCTTCCTCTAGCCTTGTTCTTCTTTCGAGAGTTCCCTTGTGCTGCCTCAGTTGGATCTCCTTCACTTGACAGGGGGGTGCACGAGCAGCGACCCTCCCCAGCTCTAGCCCAACTCCTATTTACCTGCCAGGTGAGATACTATGATCAGGAAGGTGCTTCTCCCAGGGCAAGGCTCACCCATTGCACTCTGGGTGTGCTGCTCCTGCGATTTCCCCAAATGTGGGACACTTGACGGCATAATTTGTGTTTCCTCTGGTCGGCTCTCATATAATTCAGATCTCTTTGTCTCAGGTCTTTCTCCAGCCTAGTTTGCTGTCTGTTTCCACTTCTCTTTTCTTGAGCCGCTCCCTTCTATGCCCTTGCGCACTATCCTGACCTCTCCCGTCTGCTTACTCTGTGCCTTCCAACGCACAATGCATACTACAGGTAGTGCTGCAGGGCCCACACCCTTTTACATGCTTTACAGAGCAGCTCTGGAGCTGTTACAGTGCCCAGCTGCTGCAAGAAATCATCTTGAATGCTTCAGGGGCTGGGGCATAGCCAACATGAGCCCCACACCGAAGGAGGGTGAAGATGTTTAATGCGAATTAGGGGTCATCCAAGCGCCACAAAAGGACGCCATGCCCTGCACATCCCTTTTTTCTTTTCATATGCAGACGAGGGTTGAAGCCAACTTTGACCCACTGCTTGGATGACATCACCATATGCAAAACCATCTGCTGCAGGCCTTCCCCCAGGAATGCTTGCACTAGTTGTTGCATTTGGTTTGTTGTTTGGGGGTGCTTCAGTATTAGGCAGCCTTCTGCCCTCCCATGTTCATCTGAAAATATGTGTTCTCCCTGCAGTTGTTGTCCCCAGATGAGAGTTCCCTTGTGCTGCCTCAGTTGAATCTCCTTTACTTGACAGAGATGTGCCTGAGCAGCGGCCCTCCCCAGCCCTATCCCAAATCATACTTATTTTGCATAGGAGATACCATGGTCATGAAGATTGTTCTCCCAGGGTGAGGTTCATTCATTGCATTCTGGGTATGCTGACCCCTGTGATTTCCCCAAATGTGGGAAACTCAACTGCATTATTTGTGGTAGTGGGGGACTGTGTTTGTGCTTTCTTCTGGTCAACTCTGGTAAAAATCAGATTTCTTTGTCTCAGATCTTCCTCTAGCCTTGTTCCTCTTTCGAGAGTTCCCTTGTGCTGCCTCAGTTGGATCTCCTTCACTTGACAGGGGGGTACCCGAGCAGCGACCCTTCGCAGCTCTAGCCCAACTCCTACTTACCTGCCAGGTGAGATACTATGATCATGTAGGTGCTTCTCCCAGGGCAAGGCTCACCCATTGCACTCTGGGTGTGCTGCCCCTGTGATTTCCCCAAATGTGGGAAACTTGACTGCATAATTTGTGTTTCCCCTGGTCGGCTCTCGTATAATTCAGATCTCTTTGTCTCAGGTCTCTCTCCAGCCTAGTTTGCTGTCTGTTTCCACTTCTCTTTTCTTGAGCCGCTCCCTTCTATGCCCTTGCGCACTATCCTGACTTCTCCCGTCTGCTTACTTTGTGCCTTCCAACACACAATGCAAACTACAGGTAGTGATGCAGGGCCCACACCCTTTTACTTGCCTCACAGAGCAGCTCTGGAGCTGTTACAGTGCCCAGCTGCTGCAAGAAATCAGCTTGAATGCTTCAGGGGCTGGGGCATTGCCAACATGAGCCCCACACCGAAGGAGGGTGGGGGTGTTTAATGCGAACTAAGGGTCACCCAAGCGCCGCAAAAGGCCGCCATGCCCTGCACGCCCCTTTTCTCTTTTCATATGCAGACGAGGGTTGAAGCCAACTTTGACCCACTGCTTGGATGGCATTACCATATGCAAATCAATCTGCTGCAGGCCTTCCCCCAGGAATGCTTGCACTAGTTGTTGCATTTGGTTTGTTGTTTGGGGGTGCTTCAGTATTAGGCAGCCTTCTGCCCTCCCATGTTCATCTGAAAATATGTGTTCTCCCTGCAGTTGTTGTCCCCAGATGAGAGTTCCCTTGTGCTGCCTTTAGTTGAATCGCCTTTACTTGACAGAGATGTGCCTGAGCAGCGGCCCTCCCCAGCCCTATCCCAAATCATACTTATTTTGCATAGGAGATATCATGGTCATGAAGATTGTTCTCCCAGGGTGAGGTTCATTCATTGCATTCTGGGTATGATGACCCCTGTGATTTCCCCAAATGTGGAAAACTCGACTGCATTATTTGTGGTAGAGGGGGACTGTGTTTGTGCTTTCCTCTGGTCAGCTCTGGTAAAAGTCAGATTTCTTTGTCTCAGATCTTCCTCTAGCCTTGTTCTTCTTTCGAGAGTTCCCTTGTGCTGCCTCAGTTGGATCTCCTTCACTTGACAGGGGGGTGCCCGAGCAGCGACCCTCCCCAGCTCTAGCCCAACTCCTACTTACCTGCCAGGTGAGATACTATGATCAGGAAGGTGCTTCTCCCAGGGCAAGGCTCACCCATTGCACTCTGGGTGTGCTGCTCCTGCGATTTCCCCAAATGTGGGATACTTGACGGCATAATTTGTGTTTCCTCTGGTCGGCTCTCGTATAATTCAGATCTCTTTGTCTCAGGTCTCTCTCCAGCCTAGTTTGCTGTCTGTTTCCACTTCTCTTTTCTTGAACCGCTCCCTTCTATGCCCTTGCGCACTATCCTGACTTCTCCCGTCTGCTTACTTTGTGCCTTCCAACGCACAATGCGAACTACAGGTAGTGCTGCAGGGCCCACACCCTTTTAGTTGCCTTACAGAGCAGCTCTGGAGCTGTTACAGTGCCCAGCTGCTGCAAGAAATCAGCTTGAATGCTTCAGGTGCTGGGGCATAGCCAACATGAGCCCCACACCGAAGGAGGGTGGAGGTGTTTAATGCGAATTAGGGGTCATGCAAGCGCCGCAAAAGGCCGCCATGCCCTGCACATCCCTTTTTTCTTTTCATATGCAGACGAGGGTTGAAGCCAACTTTGACCCACTGCTTGGATGACATCACCATATGCAAATCCATCTGCTGCAGGCCTTCCCCCAGGAATGCTTGCACTAGTTGTTGCATTTGGTTTGTTGTTTGGGGGTGCTTCAGTATTAGGCAGCCTTCTGCCCTCCCATGTTCATCTGAAAATATGTGTTCTCCCTGCAGTTGTTGTCCCCAGATGAGAGTTCCCTTGTGCTGCCTCAGTTGAATCGCCTTTACTTGACAGAGATGTGCCTGAGCAGCGGCCCTCCCCAGCCCTATCCCAAATCATACTTATTTTGCATAGGAGATATCATGGTCATGAAGATTGTTCTCCCAGGGTGAGGTTCATTCATTGCATTCTGGGTATGATGACCCCTGTGATTTCCCCAAATGTGGGAAACTCGACTGCATTATTTGTGGTAGTGGGGGACTGTGTTTGTGCTTTCCTCTGGTCAGCTCTGGTAAAAGTCAGATTTCTTTGTCTCAGATCTTCCTCTAGCCTTGTTCTTCTTTCGAGAGTTCCCTTGTGCTGCCTCAGTTGGATCTCCTTCACTTGACAGGGGGGTGCCCGAGCAGCGACCCTCCCCAGCTCTAGCCCAACTCCTACTTACCTGCCAGGTGAGATACTATGATCATGTAGGTGCTTCTCCCAGGGCAAGGCTCACCCATTGCACTCTGGGTGTGCTGCCCCTTTGATTTCCCCAAATGTGGGAAACTTGACTGCATAATTTGTGTTTCCCCTGGTCGGCTCTATTATAATTCAGATCTCTTTGTCTCAGGTCTCTCTCCAGCCTAGTTTGCTGTCTGTTTCCACTTCTCTTTTCTTGAGCCGCTCCCTTCTATGCCCTTGCGCACTATCCTGACTTCTCCCGTCTGCTTACTTTGTGCCTTCCAACGCACAATGCGAACTACAGGTAGTGCTGCAGGGCCCACACCCTTTTACTTGACTTACAGAGCAACTCTGGAGCTGTTACAGTGCCCAGCTGCTGCAAGAAATCAGCTTGAATGCTTCAGGGGCTGGGGCATAGCCAACATGAGCCCCACACCGAATGAGGGTGGAGGTGTTTAATGCGAACTAGGGGTCATCCAAGCGCCGCAAAAGGCCGCCATGCCCTGCACGCCCCTTTTCTCTTTTCATATGCAGATGAGGGTTGAAGCCAACTTTGACCCACTGCTTGGATGACATCACCATATGCAAATCCATCTGCTGCAGGCCTTCCCCCAGGAATGCTTGTACTAGTTGTTGCATTTGGTTTGTTGTTTGGGGGTGCTTCAGTATTAGGCAGCCTTCTGCCCTCCCATGTTCATCTGAAAATATGTGTTCTCCCTGCAGTTGTTGTCCCCAGATGAGAGTTCCCTTGTGCTGCCTCAGTTGAATCTCCTTTACTTGACAGAGATGTGCCTGAGCAGCGGCCCTCACCAGCCCTATCCCAAATCATACTTATTTTGCATAGGAGATACCATGGTCATGAAGATTGTTCTCCCAGGGTGAGGTTCATTCATTGCATTCTGGGTATGATGACCCCTGTGATTTCCCCAAATGTGGGAAACTCGACTGCATTATTTGTGGTAGTGGGGGACTGTGTTTGTGCTTTCCTCTGGTCAGCTCTGGTAAAAGTCAGATTTCTTTGTCTCAGATCTTCCTCTAGCCTTGTTCCTCTTTCAAGAGTTCCCTTGTGCTGCCTCAGTTGGATCTCCTTCACTTGACAGGGGGGTGCCCGAGCAGCGACCCTCCCCAGCTCTAGCCCAACTCCTACTTACCTGCCAGGTGAGATACTATGATCATGAAGGTGCTACTCCCAGGGCAAGGCTCACCCATTGCACTCTGGGTGTGCTGCTCCTGCAATTTCCCCAAATGTGGGACACTTGACTGCATAATTTGTGTTTCCCCTGGTCGGCTCTCGTATAATTCAGATCTCTTTGTCTCAGGTCTCTCTCCAGTATAGTTTGCTGTCTGTTTCCACTTCTCTTTTCTTGAGCCGCTCCCTTCTATGCCCTTGCGCACTATCCTGACTTCTCCCGTCTGCTTACTTTGTGCCTTCCAATGCACAATGCAAACTACAGGTAGTGCTGCAGGGCCCACACCCTTTTACTTGCCTTACAGAGCAGCTCTGGAGCTGTTACAGTGCCCAGCTGCTGCAAGAAATCAGCTTGAATGCTTCAGGGGCTGGAGCATAGCCAACATGAGCCCCACACCGAAGGAGGGTGGAGGTGTTTAATGCGAACTAGAGGTCATCCAAGCGCCGCAAAAGGCCGCCATGCCCTGCACGCCCCTTTTCTCTTTTTTGATATGCAGACGAGGGTTGAAGCCAACTTTGACCCACTGCTTGGATGGCATTACCATATGCAAATCAATCTGCTGCAGGCCTTCCCCCAGGAATGCTTGCACTAGTTGTTGCATTTGGTTTGTTGTTTGGGGGTGCTTCAGTATTAGGCAGCCTTCTGCCCTCCCATGTTCATCTGAAAATATGTGTTCTCCCTGCAGTTGTTGTCCCCAGATGAGAGTTCCCTTGTGCTGCCTCAGTTGAATCTCCTTTACTTGACAGAGATGTGCCTGAGCAGCGGCCCTCCCCAGCCCTATCCCAAATCATACTTATTTTGCATAGGAGATACCATGGTCATGAAGATTGTTCTCCCAGGGTGAGGTTCATTCATTGCATTCTGGGTATGCTGACCCCTGTGATTTCCCCAAATGTGGGAAACTCAACTGCATTATTTGTGGTAGTGGGGGACTGTGTTTGTGCTTTCCTCTGGTCAGCTCTGGTAAAAGTCAGATTTCTTTGTCTCAGATCTTCCTCTAGCCTTGTTCTTCTTTCGAGAGTTCCCTTGTGCTGCCTCAGTTGGATCTCCTTCACTTGACAGGGGGGTGCACGAGCAGCGACCCTCCCCAGCTCTAGCCCAACTCCTATTTACCTGCCAGGTGAGATACTATGATCAGGAAGGTGCTTCTCCCAGGGCAAGGCTCACCCATTGCACTCTGGGTGTGCTGCTCCTGCGATTTCCCCAAATGTGGGACACTTGACGGCATAATTTGTGTTTCCTCTGGTCGGCTCTCATATAATTCAGATCTCTTTGTCTCAGGTCTTTCTCCAGCCTAGTTTGCTGTCTGTTTCCACTTCTCTTTTCTTGAGCCGCTCCCTTCTATGCCCTTGCGCACTATCCTGACCTCTCCCGTCTGCTTACTCTGTGCCTTCCAACGCACAATGCATACTACAGGTAGTGCTGCAGGGCCCACACCCTTTTACATGCTTTACAGAGCAGCTCTGGAGCTGTTACAGTGCCCAGCTGCTGCAAGAAATCATCTTGAATGCTTCAGGGGCTGGGGCATAGCCAACATGAGCCCCACACCGAAGGAGGGTGAAGATGTTTAATGCGAATTAGGGGTCATCCAAGCGCCACAAAAGGACGCCATGCCCTGCACATCCCTTTTTTCTTTTCATATGCAGACGAGGGTTGAAGCCAACTTTGACCCACTGCTTGGATGACATCACCATATGCAAAACCATCTGCTGCAGGCCTTCCCCCAGGAATGCTTGCACTAGTTGTTGCATTTGGTTTGTTGTTTGGGGGTGCTTCAGTATTAGGCAGCCTTCTGCCCTCCCATGTTCATCTGAAAATATGTGTTCTCCCTGCAGTTGTTGTCCCCAGATGAGAGTTCCCTTGTGCTGCCTCAGTTGAATCTCCTTTACTTGACAGAGATGTGCCTGAGCAGCGGCCCTCCCCAGCCCTATCCCAAATCATACTTATTTTGCATAGGAGATACCATGGTCATGAAGATTGTTCTCCCAGGGTGAGGTTCATTCATTGCATTCTGGGTATGCTGACCCCTGTGATTTCCCCAAATGTGGGAAACTCAACTGCATTATTTGTGGTAGTGGGGGACTGTGTTTGTGCTTTCTTCTGGTCAACTCTGGTAAAAATCAGATTTCTTTGTCTCAGATCTTCCTCTAGCCTTGTTCCTCTTTCGAGAGTTCCCTTGTGCTGCCTCAGTTGGATCTCCTTCACTTGACAGGGGGGTACCCGAGCAGCGACCCTTCGCAGCTCTAGCCCAACTCCTACTTACCTGCCAGGTGAGATACTATGATCATGTAGGTGCTTCTCCCAGGGCAAGGCTCACCCATTGCACTCTGGGTGTGCTGCCCCTGTGATTTCCCCAAATGTGGGAAACTTGACTGCATAATTTGTGTTTCCCCTGGTCGGCTCTCGTATAATTCAGATCTCTTTGTCTCAGGTCTCTCTCCAGCCTAGTTTGCTGTCTGTTTCCACTTCTCTTTTCTTGAGCCGCTCCCTTCTATGCCCTTGCGCACTATCCTGACTTCTCCCGTCTGCTTACTTTGTGCCTTCCAACACACAATGCAAACTACAGGTAGTGATGCAGGGCCCACACCCTTTTACTTGCCTCACAGAGCAGCTCTGGAGCTGTTACAGTGCCCAGCTGCTGCAAGAAATCAGCTTGAATGCTTCAGGGGCTGGGGCATTGCCAACATGAGCCCCACACCGAAGGAGGGTGGGGGTGTTTAATGCGAACTAAGGGTCACCCAAGCGCCGCAAAAGGCCGCCATGCCCTGCACGCCCCTTTTCTCTTTTCATATGCAGACGAGGGTTGAAGCCAACTTTGACCCACTGCTTGGATGGCATTACCATATGCAAATCAATCTGCTGCAGGCCTTCCCCCAGGAATGCTTGCACTAGTTGTTGCATTTGGTTTGTTGTTTGGGGGTGCTTCAGTATTAGGCAGCCTTCTGCCCTCCCATGTTCATCTGAAAATATGTGTTCTCCCTGCAGTTGTTGTCCCCAGATGAGAGTTCCCTTGTGCTGCCTCAGTTGAATCTCCTTTACTTGACAGAGATGTGCCTGAGCAGCGGCCCTCCCCAGCCCTATCCCAAATCATACTTATTTTGCATAGGAGATACCATGGTCATGAAGATTGTTCTCCCAGGGTGAGGTTCATTCATTGCATTCTGGGTATGCTGACCCCTGTGATTTCCCCAAATGTGGGAAACTCGACTGCATTATTTGTGGTAGTGGGGGACTGTGTTTGTGCTTTCCTCTGGTCAGCTCTGGTAAAAGTCAGATTTCTTTGTCTCAGATCTTCCTCTAGCCTTGTTCTTCTTTCGAGAGTTCCCTTGTGCTGCCTCAGTTGGATCTCCTTCACTTGACAGGGGGGTGCCCGAGCAGCGACCCTCCCCAGCTCTAGCCCAACTCCTACTTACCTGCCAGGTGAGATACTATGATCAGGAAGGTGCTTCTCCCAGGGCAAGGCTCACCCATTGCACTCTGGGTGTGCCGCTCCTGCGATTTCCCCAAATGTGGGAAACTTGACTGCATAATTTGTGTTTCCTCTGGTCGGCTCTCGTATAATTCAGATCTGTTTGTCTCAGGTCTCTCTCCAGCCTAGTTTGCTGTCTGTTTCAACTTCTCTTTTCTTGAGCCGCTCCCTTCTATGCCCTTGCGCATTATCTTGACTTCTCCCATCTGCTTACTTTGTGCCTTCCAATGCACAATGCGAACTACAGGTAGTGCTGCAGGGCCCACACCCTTTTACTTGCCTTACAGAGCAGCTCTGGAGCTATTACAGTGCCCAGCTGCTGCAAGTAATCAGCTTGAATGCTTCATGGGCTGGGGCATAGCCAACATGAGCCCCACACCGAAGTAGGGTGGAGGTGTTTAATGCGAACTAGGGGTCATCCAAGCGCCGCAAAAGGCCGCCATGCCCTGCACGCCCCTTTTCTCTTTTCATATGCAGACGAGGGTTGAAGCCAACTTTGACCCACTGCTTGGATGACATCACCATATGCAAAACCATCTGCTGCAGGCCTTCCCCCAGGAATGCTTGTACTAGTTGTTGCATTTGGTTTGTTGTTTGGGGGTGCTTCAGTATTCGGCAGCCTTCTGCCCTCCCATGTTCATCTGAAAATATGTGTTCTCCCTGCAGTTGTTGTCCCCAGATGAGAGTTCCCTTGTGCTGCCTCAGTTGAATCTCCTTTACTTGACAGAGATGTGCCTGAGCAGCGGCCCTCACCAGCCCTATCCCAAATCATACTTATTTTGCATAGGAGATACCATGGTCATGAAGATTGTTCTCCCAGGGTGAGGTTCATTCATTGCATTCTGGGTATGCTGACCCCTGTGATTTCCCCAAATGTGGGAAACTCGACTGCATTATTTGTGGTAGTGGGGGACTGTGTTTGTGCTTTCCTCTGGTCAGCTCTGGTAAAAGTCAGATTTCTTTGTCTCAGATCTTCCTCTAGCCTTGTTCCTCTTTCAAGAGTTCCCTTGTGCTGCCTCAGTTGGATCTCCTTCACTTGACAGGGGGGTGCCCGAGCAGCGACCCTCCCCAGCTCTAGCCCAACTCCTACTTACCTGCCAGGTGAGATACTATGATCATGAAGGTGCTACTCCCAGGGCAAGGCTCACCCATTGCACTCTGGGTGTGCTGCTCCTGCAATTTCCCCAAATGTGGGACACTTGACTGCATAATTTGTGTTTCCCCTGGTCGGCTCTCGTATAATTCAGATCTCTTTGTCTCAGGTCTCTCTCCAGTATAGTTTGCTGTCTGTTTCCACTTCTCTTTTCTTGAGCCGCTCCCTTCTATGCCCTTGCGCACTATCCTGACTTCTCCCGTCTGCTTACTTTGTGCCTTCCAATGCACAATGCAAACTACAGGTAGTGCTGCAGGGCCCACACCCTTTTACTTGCCTTACAGAGCAGCTCTGGAGCTGTTACAGTGCCCAGCTGCTGCAAGAAATCAGCTTGAATGCTTCAGGGGCTGGGGCATAGCCAACATGAGCCCCACACCGAAGGAGGGTGGAGGTGTTTAATGCGAACTAGAGGTCATCCAAGCGCCGCAAAAGGCCGCCATGCCCTGCACGCCCCTTTTCTCTTTTTTGATATGCAGACGAGGGTTGAAGCCAACTTTGACCCACTGCTTGGATGGCATTACCATATGCAAATCAATCTGCTGCAGGCCTTCCCCCAGGAATGCTTGCACTAGTTGTTGCATTTGGTTTGTTGTTTGGGGGTGCTTCAGTATTAGGCAGCCTTCTGCCCTCCCATGTTCATCTGAAAATATGTGTTCTCCCTGCAGTTGTTGTCCCCAGATGAGAGTTCCCTTGTGCTGCCTCAGTTGAATCTCCTTTACTTGACAGAGATGTGCCTGAGCAGCGGCCCTCCCCAGCCCTATCCCAAATCATACTTATTTTGCATAGGAGATACCATGGTCATGAAGATTGTTCTCCCAGGGTGAGGTTCATTCATTGCATTCTGGGTATGCTGACCCCTGTGATTTCCCCAAATGTGGGAAACTCAACTGCATTATTTGTGGTAGTGGGGGACTGTGTTTGTGCTTTCCTCTGGTCAGCTCTGGTAAAAGTCAGATTTCTTTGTCTCAGATCTTCCTCTAGCCTTGTTCTTCTTTCGAGAGTTCCCTTGTGCTGCCTCAGTTGGATCTCCTTCACTTGACAGGGGGGTGCACGAGCAGCGACCTTCCCCAGCTCTAGCCCAACTCCTATTTACCTGCCAGGTGAGATACTATGATCAGGAAGGTGCTTCTCCCAGGGCAAGGCTCACCCATTGCACTCTGGGTGTGCTGCTCCTGCGATTTCCCCAAATGTGGGACACTTGACGGCATAATTTGTGTTTCCTCTGGTCGGCTCTCATATAATTCAGATCTCTTTGTCTCAGGTCTTTCTCCAGCCTAGTTTGCTGTCTGCTTCCACTTCTCTTTTCTTGAGCCGCTCCCTTCTATGCCCTTGCGCACTATCCTGACCTCTCCCGTCTGCTTACTTTGTGCCTTCCAACGCACAATGCATACTACAGGTAGTGCTGCAGGGCCCACACCCTTTTACATGCTTTACAGAGCAGCTCTGGAGCTGTTACAGTGCCCAGCTGCTGCAAGAAATCATCTTGAATGCTTCAGGGGCTGGGGCATAGCCAACATGAGCCCCACACCGAAGGAGGGTGGAGATGTTTAATGCGAATTAGGGGTCATCCAAGCGCCACAAAAGGACGCCATGCCCTGCACATCCCTTTTTTCTTTTCATATGCAGACGAGGGTTGAAGCCAACTTTGACCCACTGCTTGGATGACATCACCATATGCAAAACCATCTGCTGCAGGCCTTCCCCCAGGAATGCTTGCACTAGTTGTTGCATTTGGTTTGTTGTTTGGGGGTGCTTCAGTATTAGGCAGCCTTCTGCCCTCCCATGTTCATCTGAAAATATGTGTTCTCCCTGCAGTTGTTGTCCCCAGATGAGAGTTCCCTTGTGCTGCCTCAGTTGAATCTCCTTTACTTGACAGAGATGTGCCTGAGCAGCGGCCCTCCCCAGCCCTATCCCAAATCATACTTATTTTGCATAGGAGATACCATGGTCATGAAGATTGTTCTCCCAGGGTGAGGTTCATTCATTGCATTCTGGGTATGCTGACCCCTGTGATTTCCCCAAATGTGGGAAACTCAACTGCATTATTTGTGGTAGTGGGGGACTGTGTTTGTGCTTTCTTCTGGTCAACTCTGGTAAAAATCAGATTTCTTTGTCTCAGATCTTCCTCTAGCCTTGTTCCTCTTTCGAGAGTTCCCTTGTGCTGCCTCAGTTGGATCTCCTTCACTTGACAGGGGGGTACCCGAGCAGCGACCCTTCGCAGCTCTAGCCCAACTCCTACTTACCTGCCAGGTGAGATACTATGATCATGTAGGTGCTTCTCCCTGGGCAAGGCTCACCCATTGCACTCTGGGTGTGCTGCCCCTGTGATTTCCCCAAATGTGGGAAACTTGACTGCATAATTTGTGTTTCCCCTGGTCGGCTCTCGTATAATTCAGATCTCTTTGTCTCAGGTCTCTCTCCAGCCTAGTTTGCTGTCTGTTTCCACTTCTCTTTTCTTGAGCCGCTCCCTTCTATGCACTTGCGCACTATCCTGACTTCTCCCGTCTGCTTACTTTGTGCCTTCCAACACACAATGCAAACTACAGGTAGTGCTGCAGGGCCCACACCCTTTTACTTGCCTCACAGAGCAGCTCTGGAGCTGTTACAGTGCCCAGCTGCTGCAAGAAATCAGCTTGAATGCTTCAGGGGCTGGGGCATTGCCAACATGAGCCCCACACCGAAGGAGGGTGGGGGTGTTTAATGCGAACTAAGGGTCACCCAAGCGCCGCAAAAGGCCGCCATGCCCTGCACGCCCCTTTTCTCTTTTCATATGCAGACGAGGGTTGAAGCCAACTTTGACCCACTGCTTGGATGGCATTACCATATGCAAATCAATCTGCTGCAGGCCTTCCCCCAGGAATGCTTGCACTAGTTGTTGCATTTGGTTTGTTGTTTGGGGGTGCTTCAGTATTAGGCAGCCTTCTGCCCTCCCATGTTCATCTGAAAATATGTGTTCTCCCTGCAGTTGTTGTCCCCAGATGAGAGTTCCCTTGTGCTGCCTCAGTTGAATCTCCTTTACTTGACAGAGATGTGCCTGAGCAGCGGCCCTCCCCAGCCCTATCCCAAATCATACTTATTTTGCATAGTAGATACCATGGTCATGAAGATTGTTCTCCCAGGGTGAGGTTCATTCATTGCATTCTGGGTATGCTGACCCCTGTGATTTCCCCAAATGTGGGAAACTCGACTGCATTATTTGTGGTAGTGGGGGACTGTGTTTGTGCTTTCCTCTGCTCAGCTCTGGTAAAAGTCAGATTTCTTTGTCTCAGATCTTCCTCTAGCCTTGTTCTTCTTTCGAGAGTTCCCTTGTGCTGCCTCAGTTGGATCTCCTTCACTTGACAGGGGGGTGCCCGAGCAGCGACCCTCCCCAGCTCTAGCCCAACTCCTACTTACCTGCCAGGTGAGATACTATGATCAGGAAGGTGCTTCTCCCAGGGCAAGGCTCACCCATTGCACTCTGGGTGTGCCGCTCCTGCGATTTCCCCAAATGTGGGAAACTTGACTGCATAATTTGTGTTTCCCCTGGTCGGCTCTCGTATAATTCAGATCTCTTTGTCTCAGGTCTTTCTCCAGCCTAGTTTGCTGTCTGTTTCCACTTCTCTTTTCTTGAGCCGCTCCCTTCTATGCCCTTGCGCACTATCCTGACCTCTCCCGTCTGCTTACTTTGTGCCTTCCAACGCACAATGCATACTACAGGTAGTGCTGCAGGGCCCACACCCTTTTACATGCTTTACAGAACAGCTCTGGAGCTGTTACAGTGCCCAGCTGCTGCAAGAAATCATCTTGAATGCTTCAGGGGCTGGGGCATAGCCAACATGAGCCCCACACCGAAGGAGGGTGGAGATGTTTAATGTGAATTAGGGGTCATCCAAGCGCCACAAAAGGACGCCATGCCCTGCACATCCCTTTTTTCTTTTCATATGCAGACAAGGGTTGAAGCCAACTTTGACCCACTGCTTGGATGACATCACCATATGCAAATCCATCTGCTGTAGGCCTTCCCCCAGGAATGCTTGTACTAGTTGTTGCATTTGGTTTGTTGTTTGGGGGTGCTTCAGTATTAGGCAGCCTTCTGCCCTCCCATGTTCATCTGAAAATATGTGTTCTCCCAGCAGTTGTTGTCCCCAGATGAGAGTTCCCTTGTGCTGCCTCAGTTGAATCTCCTTTACTTGACAGAGATGTGCCTGAGCAGCGGCCCTCCCCAGCTCTATCCCAAATCATACTTATTTTGCATAGGAGATACCATGGTCATGAAGATTGTTCTCCCAGGGTGAGGTTCATTCATTGCATTCTGGGTATGCTGACTCCTATGATTTCCCCAAATGTGGGAAACTCGACTGCATTATTTGTGGTAGTGGGGGACTGTGTTTGTGCTTTCCTCTGGTCAGCTCTGGTAAAAGTCAGATTTATTTGTCTCAGATCTTCCTCTAGCCTTGTTCTTCTTTCGAGAGTTCCCTTGTGCTGCCTCAGTTGGATCTCCTTCACTTGACAGGGGGGTGCCCTAGCATCAACCCTCCCCAGCTCAAGCCCAACTCCTACTTACCTGCCAAGTGAGATACTATGATCATGAAGGTGCTTCTCCCAGGGCAAGGCTCACCCATTGCACTCTGGGTGTGCTGCTCCTGCGATTTCCCCAAATGTGGGAAACTTGACTGCATAATTTGTGTTTCCCCTGGTCAGCTCTCGTATAATTCAGATCTGTTTGTCTCAGGTCTCTCTCCAGCCTAGTTTGCTGTCTGTTTCAACTTCTCTTTTCTTGAGCCGCTCCCTTCTATGCCCTTGCGCATTATCTTGACTTCTCCCATCTGCTTACTTTGTGCCTTCCAATGCACAATGCGAACTACAGGTAGTGCTGCAGGGCCCACACCCTTTTACTTGCCTTACAGAGCAGCTCTGTAGCTATTACAGTGCCCAGCTGCTGCAAGTAATCAGCTTGAATGCTTCATGGGCTGGGGCATAGCCAACATGAGCCCCACACCGAAGTAGGGTGGAGGTGTTTAATGCGAACTAGGGGTCATCCAAGCGCCGCAAAAGGCCGCCATGCCCTGCACGCCCCTTTTCTCTTTTCATATGCAGACGAGGGTTGAAGCCAACTTTGACCCACTGCTTGGATGACATCACCATATGCAAATCCATCTGCTGCAGGCCTTCCCCCAGGAATGCTTGTACTAGTTGTTGCATTTGGTTTGTTGTTTGGGGGTGCTTCAGTATTAGGCAGCCTTCTGCCCTCCCATGTTCATCTGAAAATATGTGTTCTCCCTGCAGTTGTTGTCCCCAGATGAGAGTTCCCTTGTGCTGCCTCAGTTGAATCTCCTTTACTTGACAGAGATGTGCCTGAGCAGCGGCCCTCCCCAGCCCTATCCCAAATCATACTTATTTTGCATAGGAGATACCATGGTCATGAAGATTGTTCTCCCAGGGTGAGGTTCATTCATTGCATTCTGGGTATGCTGACCCCTGTGATTTCCCCAAATGTGGGAAACTCGACTGCATTATTTGTGGTAGTGGGGGACTGTGTTTGTGCTTTCCTCTGGTCAGCTCTGGTAAAAGCCAGATTTCTGTGTCTCAGATCTTCCTCTAGCCTTGTTCTTCTTTCGAGAGTTCTCTTGTGCTGCCTCAGTTGGATCTCCTTCACTTGACAGGGGGGTGCCCGAGCAGCGACCCTCCTCAGCTCTTGCCCAACTCCTACTTACCTGCCAGGTGAGATACTATGATCATGAAGGTGCTTCTCCCAGGGCAAGGCTCACCCATTGCACTCTGTGTGTGCTGCTCCAGCAATTTCCCCAAATGTGGGAAACTCGACTGCATAATTTGTGTTTCCCCTGGTCGGCTCTCGTATAATTCAGATCTCTTTGTCTCAGGTCTCTCTCCAGCCTAGTTTGCTGTCTGTTTCCACTTCTCTTTTCTTGAGCCGCTCCTTTCTATGCCCTTGCGCACTATCCTGACTTCTCCCGTCTGCTTACTTTGTGCCTTCCAACGCACAATGCGAACTACAGGTAGTGCTGCAGGGCCCACACCCTTTTAGTTGCCTTACAGAGCAGCTCTGGAGCTGTTACAGTGCCCAGCTGCTGCAAGAAATCAGCTTGAATGTTCTTCGTTGATTGATGGAAGAAACATCTAACAAAAACTCTCCAGATTATTGACTTTTTAAAGTTTTTCTAGGAAACGTTCTAGATGAATGCTTATTAGCGTTTGTCAGAATGTACGTTTGCAAAGTGTCACTGTGGCGTAATCAGTTAGAGTGTTCGGTTATTATCCAAAAGGTTGGTGGTTCAATCCCACCCAGGGACGTAATTTACCTTGTTATCAGATTTTGGTGATCTTTAAGTAGACAAGTCAAAATTTCAAACCCCCTCTTGTGGTGTAGGGTACCTGGCCTTCTCTGATGTAATCAGAGTTAGATTTGATTAAGTGATTTTATAAAAAAAAACAGCTAGGAAGCACAATTTAGCAGTGGGTTGCAGAGAAAAAGAAATATGCTGGCAAAAAAATCCAATTGAGTGATTAAACAGCTCTTCATTTTCTGGCTTTATTTTTATGCTAACAAATTTGTTCTCTGAAAAGTGTCCACAAAGCCAAGTATCTGATTAACACCTTTGTAGGGATGGTTTTTCACCTATTACTAAATTAAACTTGCTTCATTGGAAAGGCAGCAAGATGCATCGTCATTTCAATATCTACTGAAATAATACAGGTTGACACCAGGAAACATTAACGCCACTGCATCCTTGCTGCTTTCTCATGTGGAAGTCTGTTTAATGTGAAAACAAGGTGATATCTAATTAGCATACAGGTAAGGAATTAAGAAAATCTTTATTTAAGGGTGAAGATGTTTCTCACAAAATCGTTGCCCCAATGCATCATTGAAATTCAAGCTGGAAAGATGATTTTAATATATCACTTGTACATTTTGTATTGCTCTTCTGGTGACAATGTAGTTTGTTTTTGTCAATTACCATTTTAATAATAGGGTAAAGAAAATTAAGTGGATTTTTGAAAGAAAACAATACTGTCAATATACTATTAAACAAATTAAAATGGTAAAAGTTATTGTACTTTAAGTAAAAATAAAAGAGCTAAAATATCAATCCCAATTTTGGATTACTTTAATTAAAAAAAAATGCATATAGCAGAGGGTAGTTTCAATCTGCCTACCTCTGGGTTATCGGCCCAGCATGCTTCCATTGCAGTACTCTGCTGCACATGTAAGTGCAAGAGATCCTGAAGCACTCACTCATCATGGGAAAGTACCAATGTGTTTCTTCGTTGGTTGATGGAAGAAACATCTTACAAAAACTCTCCAGATTATTGACTTTTTAAAGTTTTTCTAGGAAACGTTCTAGATGAATGCTTATTAGCCTTTGTCAGTATGAACTTTTTGCAAAGTGTCTCTGTGGCGCAATTGGTTAGTGTGTACGGCTATTAACCAAAAGGTTGGTGGTTAAATCCTACCCAGGGACGTAATTGACCTTGTGATCAGATTTTGGTGATATTTAAGTAGACAAGTCAAAATTTCAAACCCCCTCTTATTGTGTAGGGTACCTAGCCTTCTCTGATGTAATCAGAGTTAGATTTGATTCAGTGATTTTATAAAAACAGCTAGGAAGCACAATTTATCAGTGGGTTGCAGAGAAAAAGAAATATGCTGGCAAAAAAATCCAATTGAGTGATTAAACAGCTCTTCATTTTCTGGCTTTATTTTTATGCTAACAAATTTGTTCTCTGAAAAGTGTCCACAAAGCCAAGTCTCTGATTAACACCTTTGTAGGGATGGTTTTTCACCTATTACTAAATTAAACTTGCTTCATTGGAAAGGCAGCAAGATGCATCCTCATTTCAATGTCTACTGAAATAATACAGGTTGACACCAGGAAACATTAACGCCACTGCATCCTTGCTGCTTTCTCATGTGGAAGTCTGTTTAATGTGAAAACAAGGTGATATCTAATTAGCACACAGGTAAGGAATTAAGAAAATCTTTATTTAAGGGTGAAGATGTTTCTCACAAAATCGTTGCCCCAATGCATCATTGAAATTCAAGCTGGAAAGATGATTTTAATATATCACTTGTACATTTTGTATTGCTCTTCTGGTGACAATGTAGTTTGTTTTTGTCAATTACCATTTTAATAATAGGGTAAAGAAAATTTAGTGGATTTTTGAAAGAAAACAATACTGTCAATATACTATTAAAACAAATTAAAATGGTAAAAGTTATTGTACTTTAAGTAAAAATAAAAGAGCAAAAATATCAATCCCAGTTTTGGATTACTTTAATTAACAAAAAAAAATGCATATAGCAAAGGATAGTTTCAATCTGCCTACCTCTGGGTTATGGGCCCAGCATGCTTCCATTGCAGTACTCTGCTGCACATGTAAGTGCAAGAGATCCTGAAGCACTCACTCATCATGGGAAAGTACCAATGTGTTTCTTCGTTGGTTGATGGAAGAAACATCTTACAAAAACTCTCCAGATTATTGACTTTTTAAAGTTTTTCTAGGAAACGTTCTAGATGAATGCTTATTAGCCTTTGTCAGTATGTACTTTTGCAAAGTGTCTCTGTGGTGCAATTGGTTAGTGTGTAAGGCTGTTAACCAAAAGGTTGGTGGTTCAATCCCACCCAGGAATGTAATTGACCTTGTGATCAGATTTTGGTGATATTTAAGTAGACAAGTCAAAATTTCAAACCCCCTCTTATTGTGTAGGGTACCTGGCCTTCTCTGATGTAATCAGAGTTAGATTTGATTCAGTGATTTTATAAAAAACAGCTAGGAAGCACAATTTAGCAGTGGGTTGCAGATAAAAAAAATATGCTGGCAAAAAAATACAATTGAGTGATTAAACAGCTCTTCATTTTCTGGCTTTATTTTTATGCTAACAAATTTGTTCTCTGAAATGTGTCCACAAAGCCAAGTCTCTGATTAACACCTTTGTAGGGATGGTTTTTCACCTATTACTAAATTAAACTTGCTTCATTGGAAAGGCAACAAGATGCATCCTCATTTCAATGTCTACTGAAATAATACAGGTTGACACCAGGAAACATTAACGCCACTGCATCCTTGCTGCTTTCTCATGTGGAAGTCTGTTTAATGTGAAAACAAGGTGATATCTAATTATCACACTGGTAAGGAATTAAGAAAATCTTTATTTAAGGGTGAAGATGTTTCTCACAAAATCGTTGCCCCAATGCATCATTGAAATTCAAGCTGGAAAGATGATTTTAATATATCACTTGTACATTTTGTATTGCTCTTCTGGTGACAATGTAGTTTGTTTTTGTCAATTACCATTTTAATAATAGGGTAAAGAAAATTAAGTGGATTTTTGAAAGAAAACAATACTGTCAATATACTATCAAAACAAATTAAAATGGTAAAAGTTATTGTACTTTAAGTAAAAATAAAAGAGCCAAAATATCAATCCCAGTTTTGGATTACTTTAATTAACAAAAAAAAAATGCATATAGCAAAGGATAGTTTCAATCTGCCTACCTCTGGGTTATGGGCCCAGCATGCTTCCATTGCAGTACTCTGCTGCACATGTAAGTGCAAGAGATCCTGAAGCACTCACTCATCATGGGAAAGTACCAATGTGTTTCTTCATTGGTTGATGGAAGAAACATCTTACAAAAACTCTCCAGATTATTGACTTTTTAAAGTTTTTCTAGGAAACGTTCTTGATGAATGCTTATTAGCCTTTGTCAGTATGTACTTTTTCTCTGTGGTGCAATTGGTTAGTGTGTAAGGCTATTAACCAAAAGGTTGGTGGTTCAATCCCACCCAGGAACGTAATTGACCTTGTGATCAGATTTTGGTGATATTTAAGTAGACAAGTCAAAATTTCAAACCCCCTCTTATTGTGTAGGGTACCTGGCCTTCTCTGATGTAATCAGAGTTAGATTTGATTCAGTGATTTTATAAAAAACAGCTAGGAAGCACAATTTAGCAGTGGGTTGCAGAGAAAAAAAATATGCTGGCAAAAAAAAATCCAATTGAGTGATTAAACAGCTCTTCATTTTCTGGCTTTATTTTTATGCTAACAAATTTGTTCTCTGAAAAGTGTCCACAAAGCCAAGTCTCTGATTAACACCTTTGTAGGGATGGTTTTTCACCTATTACTAAATTAAACTTGCTTCATTGGAAAGGCAGCAAGATGCATCCTCATTTCAATGTCTACTGAAATAATACAAGTTGACACCAGGAAACATTAACGCCACTGCATCCTTGCTGCTTTCTCATGTGGAAGTCTGTTTAATGCGAAAACAAGGTGATATCTAATTAGCACACAGGTAAGGAATTAAGAAAATCTTTATTTAAGGGTGAAGATGTTTCTCACAAAATCGTTGCCCCAATGCATCATTGAAATTCAAGCTGGAAAGATGATTTTAATATATCACTTGTACATTTTGTATTGCTCTTCTGGTGACAATGTAGTTTGTTTTTGTCAATTACCATTTTAATAATAGGGTAAAGAAAATTAAGTGGATTTTTGAAAGAAAACAATACTGTCAATATACTATTAAAACAAATTAAAATGGTAAAAGTTATTGTACTTTAAGTAAAAATAAAAGAGCCAAAATATCAATCCCAGTTTTGGATTACTTTAATAAAAAAAAAAAAAGCATACAGCAGAGGATAGTTTCAATCTGCCTACCTCTGGGTTATGAGCCCAGCATGCTTCCATTGCTGTACTCTGCTGCACATGTAAGTGCAAGAGATCCTGAAGCACTCACTCATCATGGGAAAGTACCAATGTGTTTCTTCGTTGGTTGATGGTAGAAACATCTTACAAAAACTCTCCAGATTATTGACTTTTTAAAGTTTTTCTAGGAAACGTTTTAGATGAATGCTTATTAGCCTTTGTCAGTATGCCCTGTCGCAAAGTGTCTCTGTGGCGCAATCAGTTAGTGTGTACGGCTATTAACTAAAAGGTTGGTGGTTCAATCCCACCCAGGGATGTAATTGATCTTGTTATCAGATTTTGGTGATCTTTAAGTAGACAAGTCAAAATTTCAAACCCCCTCTTATGGTGTAGGGTACCTGGCCTTCTCTGATGTAATCAGAGTTAGATTTGATTCATTGATTTTATAAAAACAGCTAGGAAGCACAATTTAGCAGTGGTTTGCAGAGAAAAAAAATATGCTGGCAGAAAAATCCAATTGAGTGATTAAACAGCTCTTCATTTTCTGGCTTTATTTTTATGCTAACAAATTTGTTCTCTGAAAAGTGTCCACAAAGCAAAGTCTCTGATTAACACCTTTGTAAGGATGGTTTTTCACCTATTACTAAATTAAACTTGCTTCATTGGAAAGGCAGCAAGATGCATCCTCATTTCAATGTCTACTGAAATAATACAAGTTGACACCAGGAAACATTAACGCCACTGCATCCTTGCTGCTTTCTCATGTGGAAGTCTGTTTAATGCGAAAACAAGGTGATATCTAATTAGCACACAGGTAAGGAATTAAGAAAATCTTTATTTAAGGGTGAAGATGTTTCTCACAAAATCGTTGCCCCAATGCATCATTGAAATTCAAGCTGGAAAGATGATTTTAATATATCACTTGTACATTTTGTATTGCTCTTCTGGTGACAATGTAGTTTGTTTTTGTCAATTACCATTTTAATAATAGGGTAAAGAAAATTAAGTGGATTTTTGAAAGAAAACAATACTGTCAATATACTATTAAAACAAATTAAAATGGTAAAAGTTATTGTACTTTAAGTAAAAATAAAAGAGCCAAAATATCAATCCCAGTTTTGGATTACTTTAATTAACAAAAAAAAAGCATATAGCAAAGGATAGTTTCAATCTGCCTACCTCTGGGTTATGGGCCCAGCATGCTTCCATTGCAGTACTCTGCTGCACATGTAAGTGCAAGAGATCCTGAAGCACTCACTCATCATGGGAAAGTACCAATGTGTTTCTTCATTGGTTGATGGAAGAAACATCTTACAAAAACTCTCCAGATTATTGACTTTTTAAAGTTTTTCTAGGAAACGTTCTTGATGAATGCTTATTAGCCTTTGTCAGTATGTACTTTTTCTCTGTGGTGCAATTGGTTAGTGTGAAAGGCTATTAACCAAAAGGTTGGTGGTTCAATCCCACCCAGGAACGTAATTGACCTTGTGATCAGATTTTGGTGATATTTAAGTAGACAAGTCAAAATTTCAAACCCCCTCTTATTGTGTAGGGTACCTGGCCTTCTCTGATGTAATCAGAGTTAGATTTGATTCAGTGATTTTATAAAAAACAGCTAGGAAGCACAATTTAGCAGTGGGTTGCAGAGAAAAAAAATATGCTGGCAAAAAAAAATCCAATTGAGTGATTAAACAGCTCTTCATTTTCTGGCTTTATTTTTATGCTAACAAATTTGTTCTCTGAAAAGTGTCCACAAAGCCAAGTCTCTGATTAACACCTGTGTAGGGATGGTTTTTCACCTATTACTAAATTAAACTTGCTTCATTGGAAAGGCAGCAAGATGCATCCTCATTTCAATGTCTACTGAAATAATACAAGTTGACACCAGGAAACATTAACGCCACTGCATCCTTGCTGCTTTCTCATGTGGAAGTCTGTTTAATGCGAAAACAAGGTGATATCTAATTAGCACACAGGTAAGGAATTAAGAAAATCTTTATTTAAGGGTGAAGATGTTTCTCACAAAATCGTTGCCCCAATGCATCATTGAAATTCAAGCTGGAAAGATGATTTTAATATATCACTTGTACATTTTGTATTGCTCTTCTGGTGACAATGTAGTTTGTTTTTGTCAATTACCATTTTAATAATAGGGTAAAGAAAATTAAGTGGATTTTTGAAAGAAAACAATACTGTCAATATACTATTAAAACAAATTAAAATGGTAAAAGTTATTGTACTTTAAGTAAAAATAAAAGAGCCAAAATATCAATCCCAGTTTTGGATTACTTTAATAAAAAAAAAAAAAGCATACAGCAGAGGATAGTTTCAATCTGCCTACCTCTGGGTTATGAGCCCAGCATGCTTCCATTGCTGTACTCTGCTGCACATGTAAGTGCAAGAGATCCTGAAGCACTCACTCATCATGGGAAAGTACCAATGTGTTTCTTCGTTGGTTGATGGTAGAAACATCTTACAAAAACTCTCCAGATTATTGACTTTTTAAAGTTTTTCTAGGAAACGTTTTAGATGAATGCTTATTAGCCTTTGTCAGTATGCCCTTTCGCAAAGTGTCTCTGTGGCGCAATCAGTTAGTGTGTACGGCTATTAACTAAAAGGTTGGTGGTTCAATCCCACCCAGGGATGTAATTGATCTTGTTATCAGATTTTGGTGATCTTTAAGTAGACAAGTCAAAATTTCAAACCCCCTCTTATGGTGTAGGGTACCTGGCCTTCTCTGATGTAATCAGAGTTAGATTTGATTCATTGATTTTATAAAAACAGCTAGGAAGCACAATTTAGCAGTGGTTTGCAGAGAAAAAAAATATGCTGGCAGAAAAATCCAATTGAGTGATTAAACAGCTCTTCATTTTCTGGCTTTATTTTTATGCTAACAAATTTGTTCTCTGAAAAGTGTCCACAAAGCAAAGTCTCTGATTAACACCTTTGTAAGGATGGTTTTTCACCTATTACTAAATTAAACTTGCTTCATTGGAAAGGCAGCAAGATGCATCCTCATTTCAATGTCTACTGAAATAATACAAGTTGACACCAGGAAACATTAACGCCACTGCATCCTTGCTGCTTTCTCATGTGGAAGTCTGTTTAATGCAAAAACAAGGTGATATCTAATTATCACACAGGTAAGGAATTAAGAAAATCTTTATTTAAGGGTGAAGATGTTTCTCACAAAATCGTTGCCCCAATGCATCATTGAAATTCAAGCTGGAAAGATGATTTTAATATATCACTTGTACATTTTGTATTGCTCTTCTGGTGACAATGTAGTTTGTTTTTGTCAATTACCATTTTAATAATAGGGTAAAGAAAATTAAGTGGATTTTTGAAAGAAAACAATACTGTCAATATACTATTAAAACAAATTAAAATGGTAAAAGTTATTGTACTTTAAGTAAAAATAAAAGAGCCAAAATATCAATCCCAGTTTTGGATTACTTTAATTAACAAAAAAAAAGCATATAGCAAAGGATAGTTTCAATCTGCCTACCTCTGGGTTATGGGCCCAGCATGCTTCCATTGCAGTACTCTGCTGCACATGTAAGTGCAAGAGATCCTGAAGCACTCACTCATCATGGGAAAGTACCAATGTGTTTCTTCATTGGTTGATGGAAGAAACATCTTACAAAAACTCTCCAGATTATTGACTTTTTAAAGTTTTTCTAGGAAACGTTCTTGATGAATGCTTATTAGCCTTTGTCAGTATGTACTTTTTCTCTGTGGTGCAATTGGTTAGTGTGAAAGGCTATTAACCAAAAGGTTGGTGGTTCAATCCCACCCAGGAACGTAATTGACCTTGTGATCAGATTTTGGTGATATTTAAGTAGACAAGTCAAAATTTCAAACCCCCTCTTATTGTGTAGGGTACCTGGCCTTCTCTGATGTAATCAGAGTTAGATTTGATTCAGTGATTTTATAAAAAACAGCTAGGAAGCACAATTTAGCAGTGGGTTGCAGAGAAAAAAAATATGCTGGCAAAAAAAAATCCAATTGAGTGATTAAACAGCTCTTCATTTTCTGGCTTTATTTTTATGCTAACAAATTTGTTCTCTGAAAAGTGTCCACAAAGCCAAGTCTCTGATTAACACCTGTGTAGGGATGGTTTTTCACCTATTACTAAATTAAACTTGCTTCATTGGAAAGGCAGCAAGATGCATCCTCATTCCAATGTCTACTGAAATAATACAAGTTGACACCAGGAAACATTAACGCCACTGCATCCTTGCTGCTTTCTCATGTGGAAGTCTGTTTAATGCGAAAACAAGGTGATATCTAATTAGCACACAGGTAAGGAATTAAGAAAATCTTTATTTAAGGGTGAAGATGTTTCTCACAAAATCGTTGCCCCAATGCATCATTGAAATTCAAGCTGGAAAGATGATTTTAATATATCACTTGTACATTTTGTATTGCTCTTCTGGTGACAATGTAGTTTGTTTTTGTCAATTACCATTTTAATAATAGGGTAAAGAAAATTAAGTGGATTTTTGAAAGAAAACAATACTGTCAATATACTATTAAAACAAATTAAAATGGTAAAAGTTATTGTACTTTAAGTAAAAATAAAAGAGCCAAAATATCAATCCCAGTTTTGGATTACTTTAATAAAAAAAAAAAAAGCATACAGCAGAGGATAGTTTCAATCTGCCTACCTCTGGGTTATGAGCCCAGCATGCTTCCATTGCTGTACTCTGCTGCACATGTAAGTGCAAGAGATCCTGAAGCACTCACTCATCATGGGAAAGTACCAATGTGTTTCTTCGTTGGTTGATGGTAGAAACATCTTACAAAAACTCTCCAGATTATTGACTTTTTAAAGTTTTTCTAGGAAACGTTTTAGATGAATGCTTATTAGCCTTTGTCAGTATGCCCTTTCGCAAAGTGTCTCTGTGGCGCAATCAGTTAGTGTGTACGGCTATTAACTAAAAGGTTGGTGGTTCAATCCCACCCAGGGATGTAATTGATCTTGTTATCAGATTTTGGTGATCTTTAAGTAGACAAGTCAAAATTTCAAACCCCCTCTTATGGTGTAGGGTACCTGGCCTTCTCTGATGTAATCAGAGTTAGATTTGATTCATTGATTTTATAAAAACAGCTAGGAAGCACAATTTAGCAGTGGTTTGCAGAGAAAAAAAATATGCTGGCAGAAAAATCCAATTGAGTGATTAAACAGCTCTTCATTTTCTGGCTTTATTTTTATGCTAACAAATTTGTTCTCTGAAAAGTGTCCACAAAGCAAAGTCTCTGATTAACACCTTTGTAAGGATGGTTTTTCACCTATTACTAAATTAAACTTGCTTCATTGGAAAGGCAGCAAGATGCATCCTCATTTCAATGTCTACTGAAATAATACAAGTTGACACCAGGAAACATTAACGCCACTGCATCCTTGCTGCTTTCTCATGTGGAAGTCTGTTTAATGCGAAAACAAGGTGATATCTAATTATCACACAGGTAAGGAATTAAGAAAATCTTTATTTAAGGGTGAAGATGTTTCTCACAAAATCGTTGCCCCAATGCATCATTGAAATTCAAGCTGGAAAGATGATTTTAATATATCACTTGTACATTTTGTATTGCTCTTCTGGTGACAATGTAGTTTGTTTTTGTCAATTACCATTTTAATAATAGGGTAAAGAAAATTAAGTGGATTTTTGAAAGAAAACAATACTGTCAATATACTATTAAAACAAATTAAAATGGTAAAAGTTATTGTACTTTAAGTAAAAATAAAAGAGCCAAAATATCAATCCCAGTTTTGGATTACTTTAATTAACAAAAAAAAAGCATATAGCAAAGGATAGTTTCAATCTGCCTACCTCTGGGTTATGGGCCCAGCATGCTTCCATTGCTGTACTCTGCTGCACATGTAAGTGCAAGAGATCCTGAAGCACTCACTCATCATGGGAAAGTACCAATGTGTTTCTTCGTTGGTTGATGGAAGAAACATCTTACAAAAACTCTCCAGATTATTGACTTTTTAAAGTTTTTCTAGGAAACGTTCTAGATGAATGCTTATTAGCCTTTGTCAGTATTTACTTCTGCAAAGTGTCTCTGTGGCGCAATCAGTTAGTGTGTACGGCTACTAACCAAAAGGTTGATGGTTCAATCACACCCAGGGACGTAATTGACCTTGTGATCAGATTTTGGTGATCTTTAAGTAGACAAGTCAAAATTTCAAACCCCCTGTTATGGTGTAGGGTACCTGGCCTTCTCTGATGTAATCAGAGTTAGATTTGATTCAGTGATTTTATTAAAACAGCTAGGAAGCACAATTTAGCAGTGGGTTGCAGAGAAAAAGAAATATGCTGGCAAAAAAATCCAATTGAGTGATTAAACAGCTCTTCATTTTCTGGCTTTATTTTTATGCTAACAAATTTGTTCTCTGAAAAGTGTCCACAAAGCCAAGTCTCTGATTAACACCTTTGTAGGGATGGTTTTTCACCTATTACTAAATTAAACTTGCTTCATTGGAAAGGCAGCAAGATGCATCCTCATTTCAATGTCTACTGAAATAATACAGGTTGACACCAGGAAACATTAACGCCACTGCATCCTTGCTGCTTTCTCATGTGGAAGTCTGTTTAATGTGAAAACAAGGTGATATCTAATTAGCACACAGGTAAGGAATTAAGAAAATCTTTAAGGGTGAAGATGTTTCTCACAAAATCGTTGCCCCAATGCATCATTGAAATTCAAGCTGGAAAGATGATTTTAATATATCACTTGTACATTTTGTATTGCTCTTCTGGTGACAATGTAGTTTGTTTTTGTCAATTACCATTTTAATAATAGGGTAAAGAAAATTAAGTGGATTTTTGAAAGAAAACAATACTGTCAATATACTATTAAAACAAATTAAAATGGTAAAAGTTATTGTACTTTAAGTAAAAATAAAAGAGCAAAAATATCAATCCCAGTTTTGGATTACTTTAATTAACAAAAAAAAAATGCATATAGCAAAGGATAGTTTCAATCTGCCTACCTCTGGGTTATGGGCCCAGCATGCTTCCATTGCAGTACTCTGCTGCACATGTAAGTGCAAGAGATCCTGAAGCACTCACTCATAATGGGAAAGTACCAATGTGTTTCTTCGTTGGTTGATGGAAGAAACATCTTACAAAAACTCTCCAGATTATTGACTTTTTAAAGTTTTTCTAGGAAACGTTCTAGATGAATGCTTATTAGCCTTTGTCAGTATGTACTTTTGCAAAGTGTCTCTGTGGTGCAATTGGTTAGTGTGTAAGACTATTAACCAAAAGGTTGGTGGTTCAATCCCACCCAGGAAGGTAATTGACCTTGTGATCAGATTTTGGTGATATTTAAGTAGACAAGTCAAAATTTCAAACCCCCTCTTATTGTGTAGGGTACCTGGCCTTCTCTGATGTAATTAGATTTGATTCAGTGATTTTATAAAAAAAACAGCTAGGAAGCACAATTTAGCAGTGGGTTGCAGATAAAAAAATATGCTGGCAAAAAAATACAATTGAGTGATTAAACAGCTCTTCATTTTCTGGCTTTATTTTTATGCTAACAAATTTGTTCTCTGAAATGTGTCCACAAAGCCAAGTCTCTGATTAACACCTTTGTAGGGATGGTTTTTCACCTATTACTAAATTAAACTTGCTTCATTGGAAAGGCAACAAGATGCATCCTCATTTCAATGTCTACTGAAATAATACAGGTTGACACCAGGAAACATTAACGCCACTGCATCCTTGCTGCTTTCTCATGTGGAAGTCTGTTTAATGTGAAAACAAGGTGATATCTAATTATCACACAGGTAAGGAATTAAGAAAATCTTTATTTAAGGGTGAAGATGTTTCTCACAAAATCGTTGCCCCAATGCATCATTGAAATTCAAGCTGGAAAGATGATTTTAATATATCACTTGTACATTTTGTATTGCTCTTCTGGTGACAATGTAGTTTGTTTTTGTCAATTACCATTTTAATAATAGGGTAAAGAAAATTAAGTGGATTTTTGAAAGAAAACAATACTGTCAATATACTATTAAAACAAATTAAAATGGTAAAAGTTATTGTACTTTAAGTAAAAATAAAAGAGCCAAAATATCAATCCCAGTTTTGGATTACTTTAATTAACAAAAAAAAATGCATATAGCAAAGGATAGTTTCAATCTGCCTACCTCTGGGTTATGGGCCCAGCATGCTTCCATTGCAGTACTCTGCTGCACATGTAAGTGCAAGAGATCCTGAAGCACTCACTCATCATGGGAAAGTACCAATGTGCTTCTTTGTTGGTTGATGGAAGAAACATCTTACAAAAACTCTCCAGATTATTGACTTTTTAAAGTTTTTTTAGGAAACGTTCTAGATGAATGCTTATTAGCCTTTGTCAGTATGTACTTTTGCAAAGTGTCTCTGTGGCGCAATTGGTTAGTTTGTAAGGCTATTAACCAAAAGGTTGGTGGTTCAATCCCACCCAGGGACGTAATTGACCTTGTGATCAGATTTTGGTGATATTTAAGTAGACAAGTCAAAATTTCAAACCCCCTCTTATTGTGTAGGGTACCTGGCCTTCTCTGATGTTATCAGAGTTAGATTTGATTCAGTGATTTTATAAAAAAACAGCTAGGAAGCACAATTTAGCAGTGGGTTGCAGAGAAAAAAAATATGCTGGCAAAAAAATCCAATTGAGTGATTAAACAGCTCTTCATTTTCTGGTTTATTTTTATGCTAACAAATTTGTTCTCTGAAAAGTGTCCACAAAGCCAAGTCTCTGATTAACACCTTTGTAGGGATGGTTTTTCACCTATTACTAAATTAAACTTGCTTCATTGGAAAGGCAGCAAGATGCATCCTCATTTCAATGTCTACTGAAATAATACAGGTTGACACTAGGAAACATTAACGCCACTGCATCCTTGCTGCTTTCTCATGTGGAAGTCTGTTTAATGTGAAAACAAGGTGATATCTAATTAGCACACAGGTAAGGAATTAAGAAAATCTTTATTTAAGGGTGAAGATGTTTCTCACAAAATCGTTGCCCCAATGCATCATTGAAATTCAAGCTGGAAAGATGATTTTAATATATCACTTGTACATTTTGTATTGCTCTTCTGGTGACAATGTAGTTTGTTTTTGTCAATTACCATTTTAATAATAGGGTAAAGAAAATTAAGTGGATTTTTGAAAGAAAACAATACTGTCAATATACTATTAAAACAAATTAAAATGGTAAAAGTTATTGTACTTTAAGTAAAAATAAAAGAGCAAAAATATCAATCCCAGTTTTGGATTACTTTAATTAACAAAAAAAATGCATATAGCAAAGAATAGTTTCAATCTGCCTATCTCTGGGTTATGGGCCCAGCATGCTTCCATTGCAGTACTCTGCTGCACATGTAAGTGCAAGAGATCCTGAAGCACTCACTCATCATGGGAAAGTACCAATGTGTTTCTTCATTGGTTGATGGAAGAAACATCTTACAAAAACTCTCCAGATTATTGACTTTTTAAAGTTTTTCTAGGAAACGTTCTTGATGAATGCTTATTAGCCTTTGTCAGTATGTACTTTTTGCAAAGTGTCTCTGTGGTGCAATTGGTTAGTGTGTAAGGCTATTAACCAAAAGGTTGGTGGTTCAATCCCACCAAGGAACGTAATTGACCTTGTGATCAGATTTTGGTGATATTTAAGTAGACAAGTCAAAATTTCAAACCCCCTCTTATTGTGTAGGCTACCTGGCCTTCTCTGATGTAATCAGAGTTAGATTTGATTCAGTGATTTTATAAAAAACAGCTAGGAAGCACAATTTAGCAGTGGGTTACAGAGAAAAAAAATATGCTGGCAGAAAAATCCAATTGAGTGATTAAACAGCTCTTCATTTTCTGGCTTTATTTTTAAGCTAACAAATTTGTTCTCTGAAAAGTGTCCACAAAGCCAAGTCTCTGATTAACACCTTTGTAAGGATGGTTTTTCACCTATTACTAAATTAAACTTGCTTCATTGGAAAGGCAGCAAGATGCATCCTCATTTCAATGTCTACTGAAATAATACAGGTTGACACCAGGAAACATTAACGCCACTGCATCCTTGCTGCTTTCTCATGTGGAAGTCTGTTTAATGTGAAAACAAGGTGATATCTAATTAGCACACAGGTAAGGAATTAAGAAAATCTTTATTTAAGGGTGAAGATGTTTCTCACAAAATCGTTGCCCCAATGCATCATTGAAATTCAAGCTGGAAAGATGATTTTAATATATCACTTGTACATTTTGTATTGCTCTTCTGGTGACAATGTAGTTTGTTTTTGTCAATTACCATTTTAATAATAGGGTAAAGAAAATTAAGTGGATTTTTGAAAGAAAACAATACTGTCAATATACTATTAAAACAAATTAAAATGGTAAAAGTTATTGTACTTTAAGTAAAAATAAAAGAGCCAAAATATCAATCCCAGTTTTGGATTACTTTAATTAACAAAAAAAAAGCATATAGCAAAGGATAGTTTCAATCTGCCTACCTCTGGGTTTTGGGCCCAGCATGCTTCCATTGCTGTACTCTGCTGCACATGTAAGTGCAAGAGATCCTGAAGCACTCACTCATCATGGGAAAGTACCAATGTGTTTCTTCGTTGGTTGATGGAAGAAACATCTTACAAAAACTCTCCAGATTATTGACTTTTTAAAGTTTTTCTAGGAAACGTTTTAGATGAATGCTTATTAGCCCTTGTCAGTATATAATTTTGCAATGTGTCTCTGTGGCGCAATTAGTTAGTGTGTACGGCTATTAACCAAAAGGTTTGTGGTTCAATCCCACCCAGGTACGTAATTGACCTTGTTATCAGATTTTGGTGATCTTTAAGTAGACATGTCAAATTTCATACCCCCTGTTATTGTGTAGGGTACCTGGCCTTCTCTGATGTAATCAGAGTTAGATTTGATTCAATGATTTTATAAAAACATCTAGGAAGCACAATTTAGCAGTGGGTTGCAGAGAAAAAAAAATATGCTGGCAAAAAAATCAAATTGCGTGATTAAACAGCTCTTCATTTTCTGGCTTTATTTTTATGCTAACAAATTTGTTCTCTGAAAAGTGTCCACAAAGCCAAGTCTCTGATTAACACCTTTGTAGGGATGGTTTTTCACCTATTACTAAATTAAACTTGCTTCATTGGAAAGGCAGCAAGATGCATCCTCATTTCAATGTCTACTGAAATAATACAGGTTGAAACCAGGAAACATTAACGCCACTGCATCCTTGCTGCTTTCTCATGTGGAAGTCTGTTTAATGTGAAAACAAGGTGATATCTAATTAGCACACAGGTAAGGAATTACGAAAATCTTTATTTAAGGGTGAAGATGTTTCTCACAAAATTGTTGCCCCAATGCATCATTGAAATTCAAGCTGGAAAGATGATTTTAATATATCACTTGTACATTTTGTATTGCTCTTCTGGTGACAATGTAGTTTGTTTTTGTCAATTACCATTTTAATAATAGGGTAAAGAAAATTAAGTGGATTTTTGAAAGAAAACTATACTGTCAATAAACTATTAAAACAAATTAAAATGGTAAAAGTTATTGTACTTTAAGTAAAAATAAAAGAGCAAAAATATCAATCCCAGTTTTGATTACTTAAATTAACAAAAAAAATGCATATAGCAAAGGATAGTTTCAATCTGCCTACCTCTGGGTTATGGGTCCAGCATGCTTCCATTGCAGTACTCTGCTGCACATGTAAGTGCAAGAGATCCAGAAGCACTCACTCATCATGGGAAAGTACCAATGTGTTTATTCGTTGGTTGATGGAAGAAACATCTTACAAAAACTCTCCAGATTATTTATTTTTTAATGTTTTTCTAGGAAACGTTCTAGATGTATGCTTATTAGCCTTTGTCAGTATGTACTTTTTGCAAAGTGTCTCTGTGGCGCGATCGGTTAGTGTGTTCGACTATTAACCAAAAGGTTGGTGGTTCAATCCCACCCAGGGACGTAATTGACCTTGTGATCAGATTTTGGTGATATTTAAGTAGACAAGTCAAAATTTCAAACCCCCTCTTATTGTGTAGGGTACCTGGCCTTCTCTGATGTAATCAGAGTTAGATTTGATTCAGTGATTTTATAAAAAACAGCTAGGAAGCACAATTTAGCAGTGGGTTGCAGAGAAAAAAAATATGCTGGCAAAAAAAATCCAATTGAGTGATTAAACAGCTCTTCATTTTCTGGCTTTATTTTTATGCTAACAAATTTGTTCTCTGAAAAGTGTCCACAAAGCCAAGTCTCTGATTAACACCTTTGTAGGGATGGTTTTTCACCTATTACTAAATTAAACTTGCTTCATTGGAAAGGCAGCAAGATGCATCCTCATTTCAATGTCTACTGAAATAATACAAGTTGACACCAGGAAACATTAACGCCACTGCATCCTTGCTGCTTTCTCATGTGGAAGTCTGTTTAATGCGAAAACAAGGTGATATCTAATTATCACACAGGTAAGGAATTAAAAAAATCTTTATTTAAGGGTGAAGATGTTTCTCACAAAATCGTTGCCCCAATGCATCATTGAAATTCAAGCTGGAAAGATGATTTTAATATATCACTTGTACATTTTGTATTGCTCTTCTGGTGACAATGTAGTTTGTTTTTGTCAATTACCATTTTAATAATAGGGTAAAGAAAATTAAGTGGATTTTTGAAAGAAAACAATACTGTCAATATACTATTAAAACAAATTAAAATGGTAAAAGTTATTGTACTTTAAGTAAAAATAAAAGAGCCAAAATATCAATCCCAGTTTTGGATTACTTTAATTAACAAAAAAAAAGCATATAGCAAAGGATAGTTTCAATCTGCCTACCTCTGGGTTATGGGCCCAGCATGCTTCCATTGCTGTACTCTGCTGCACATGTAAGTGCAAGAGATCCTGAAGCACTCACTCATCATGGGAAAGTACCAATGTGTTTCTTCGTTGGTTGATGGAAGAAACATCTTACAAAAACTCTCCAGATTATTGACTTTTTAAAGTTTTTCTAGGAAACGTTTTAGATGAATGCTTATTAGCCTTTGTCAGTATGCCCTTTCGCAAAGTGTCTTTGTGGCGCAATCAGTTAGTGTGTATGGCTATTAACTAAAAGGTTGGTGGTTCAATCCCACCCAGGGATGTAATTGATCTTGTTATCAGATTTTGGTGATCTTTAAGTAGACAAGTCAAAATTTCAAACCCCCTCTTATGGTGTAGGGTACCTGGCCTTCTCTGATGTAATCAGAGTTAGATTTGATTCATTGATTTTATAAAAACAGCTAGGAAGCACAATTTAGCAGTGGTTTGCAGAGAAAAAAAATATGCTGGCAGAAAAATCCAATTGAGTGATTAAACAGCTCTTCATTTTCTTGCTTTATTTTTATGCTAACAAATTTGTTCTCTGAAAAGTGTCCACAAAGCCAAGTCTCTGATTAACACCTTTGTAAGGATGGTTTTTCACCTATTACTAAATTAAACTTGCTTCATTGGAAAGGCAGCAAGATGCATCCTCATTTCAATGTCTACTGAAATAATACAAGTTGACACCAGGAAACATTAACGCCACTGCATCCTTGCTGCTTTCTCATGTGGAAGTCTGTTTAATGCGAAAACAAGGTGATATCTAATTATCACACAGGTAAGGAATTAAGAAAATCTTTATTTAAGGGTGAAGATGTTTCTCACAAAATCGTTGCCCCAATGCATCATTGAAATTCAAGCTGGAAAGATGATTTTAATATATCACTTGTACATTTTGTATTGCTCTTCTGGTGACAATGTAGTTTGTTTTTGTCAATTACCATTTTAATAATAGGGTAAAGAAAATTAAGTGGATTTTTGAAAGAAAACTATACTGTCAATATACTATTAAAACAAATTAAAATGGTAAAAGTTATTGTACTTTAAGTAAAAATAAAAGAGCAAAAATATCAATCCCAGTTTTGATTACTTAAATTAACAAAAAAAAATGCATATAGCAAAGGATAGTTTCAATCTGCCTACCTCTGGGTTATGGGTCCAGCATGCTTCCATTGCAGTACTCTGCTGCACATGTAAGTGCAAGAGATCCTGAAGCACTCACTCATCATGGGAAAGTACCAATGTGTTAATTCGTTGGTTGATGGAAGAAACATCTTACAAAAACTCTCCAGATTATTGATTTTTTAATGTTTTTCTAGGAAACGTTCTAGATGTATGCTTATTAGCCTTTGTCAGTATGTACATTTTGCAAAGTGTCTCTGTGGCGCAATCGGTAAGTGTGCTCGACTATTAACCAAAAGGTTGGTGGTTCAATCCCACCCAGGGACGTAATTGACCTTGTGATCAGATTTTGGTGATATTTAAGTAGACAAGTCAAAATTTCAAACCCCCTCTTATTGTGTAGGGTACCTGGCCTTCTCTTATGTAATCAGAGTTAGATTTGATTCAGTGATTTTATAAAAAACAGCTAGGAAGCACAATTTAGCAGTGGGTTGCAGAGAAAAAAAATATGCTGGCAGAAAAATCCAATTGAGTGATTAAACAGCTCTTCATTTTCTGGCTTTATTTTTATGCTAACAAATTTGTTCTCTGAAAAGTGTCCACAAAGCAAAGTCTCTGATTAACACCTTTGTAGGGATGGTTTTTCACCTATTACTAAATTAAACTTGCTTCATTGGAAAGGCAGCAAGATGCATCCTCATTTCAATGTCTACTGAAATAATACAAGTTGACACCAGGAAACATTAACGCCACTGCATCCTTGCTGCTTTCTCATGTGGAAGTCTGTTTAATGCGAAAACAAGGTGATATCTAATTATCACACAGGTAAGGAATTAAGAAAATCTTTATTTAAGGGTGAAGATGTTTCTCACAAAATTGTTGACCCAATGCATCATTGAAATTCAAGCTGGAAAGATGAATTTAATATATCACTTGTACATTTTGTATTGCTCTTCTGGTGACAATGTAGTTTGTTTTTGTCAATTACCATTTTAATAATAGGGTAAAGAAAATGAAGTGGATTTTTGAAAGAAAACAATACTGTCAATATACTATTAAAACAAATTAAAATGGTAAAAGTTATTGTACTTTAAGTAAAAATAAAAGAGACAAAATATCAATCCCAGTTTTGGATTACTTTAATTAACAAAAAAAAAATGCATATAGCAGAGGATAGTTTCAATCTGCCTACCTCTGGGTTATGGGCCCAGCATGCTTCCATTGCTGTACTCTGCTGCACATGTAAGTGCAAGAGATCCTGAAGCACTCACTCATCATGGGAAAGTACCAATGTGTTTCTTCGTTGGTTGATGGAAGAAACATCTTACAAAAACTCTCCAGATTATTGACTTTTTAAAGTTTTTCTAGGAAACGTTTTAGATGAATGCTTATTAGCCCTTGTCAGTATATACTTTTGCAATGTGTCTCTGTGGCGCAATTAGTTAGTGTGTACGGCTATTAACCAAAAGGTTGGTCCCACCCAGGTACGTAATTGACCTTGTTATCAGATTTTGGTGATCTTTAAGTAGACAAGTCAAAATTTCAAACCCCCTGTTATGGTGTAGGGTACCTGGCCTTCTCTGATGTAATCAGAGTTAGATTTGATTCAGTGATTTTATAAAAACAGCTAGGAAGCACAATTTAGCAGTGGGTTGCAGAGAAAAAGAAATATGCTGGCAGAAAAATCCAATTGAGTGATTAAACAGCTCTTCATTTTCTGGCTTTATTTTTATGCTAACAAATTTGTTCTCTGAAAAGTGTCCACAAAGCAAAGTCTCTGATTAACACCTTTGTAGGGATGGTTTTTCACCTATTACTAAATTAAACTTGCTTCATTGGAAAGGCAGCAAGATGCATCCTCATTTCAATGTCTACTGAAATAATACAGGTTGACACCAGGAAACATTAACGCCACTGCATCCTTGCTGCTTTCTCATGTGGAAGTCTGTTTAATGTGAAAACAAGGTGATATCTAATTAGCACACAGGTAAGGAATTAAGAAAATCTTTATTTAAGGGTGAAGATGTTTCTCACAAAATCGTTGCCCCAATGCATCATTGAAATTCAAGCTGGAAAGATGATTTTAATATATCACTTGTACATTTTGTATTGCTCTTCTGGTGACAATGTAGTTTGTTTTTGTCAATTACCATTTTAATAATAGGGTAAAGAAAATGAAGTGGATTTTTGAAAGAAAACAATACTGTCAATATACTATTAAAACAAATTAAAATGGTAAAAGTTATTGTACTTTAAGTAAAAATAAAAGAGCCAAAATATCAATCCCAGTTTTGGATTACTTTAATTAACAAAAAAAAATGCATATAGCAGAGGATAGTTTCAATCTGCCTACCTCTGGGTTATGGGCCCAGCATGCTTCCATTGCTGTACTCTGCTGCACAGGTTAGTGCAAGAGATCCTGAAGCACTCACTCATCATGGGAAAGTACCAATGTGTTTCTTCATTGGTTGATAGAAGAAACATCTTACAAAAACTCTCCAGATTATTGACTTTTTTAAGTTTTTCTAGGAAACGTTTTAGATGAATGCTTATTAGCATTTGTCAGTATGGACTTTTGCAAAGTGTCTCTGTGGCGCAATCAGTTAGTGTGTACGGCTATTAACCAAAAGGTTGGTGGTTCAATCCCACCCAGGGACGTAATTGACCTTGTTATCAGATTTTGGTGATCTTTAAGTAGACAAGTCAAATTTCATACCCCCTGTTATTGTGTAGGGTACCTGGCCTTCTCTGATGTAATCAGAGTTAGATTTGATTCAATGATTTTATAAAAACATCTAGGAAGCACAATTTAGCAGTGGGTTGCAGAGAAAAAGAAATATGCTGGCAAAAAAATCAAATTGCGTGATTAAACAGCTCTTCATTTTCTGGCTTTATTTTTATGCTAACAAATTTGTTCTCTGAAAAGTGTCCACAAAGCCAAGTCTCTGATTAACACCTTTGTAGGGATGGTTTTTCACCTATTACTAAATTAAACTTGCTTCATTGGAAAAGCAGCAAGATGCATCCTCATTTCAATGTCTACTGAAATAATACAGGTTGAAACCAGGAAACATTAACGCCACTGCATCCTTGCTGCTTTCTCATGTGGAAGTCTGTTTAATGTGAAAACAAGGTGATATCTAATTAGCACACAGGTAAGGAATTACGAAAATCTTTATTTAAGGGTGAAGATGTTTCTCACAAAATTGTTGCCCCAATGCATCATTGAAATTCAAGCTGGAAAGATGATTTTAATATATCACTTGTACATTTTGTATTGCTCTTCTGGTGACAATGTAGTTTTTTTTGTCAATTACCATTTTAATAATAGGGTAAAGAAAATTAAGTGGATTTTTGAAAGAAAACTATACTGTCAATATACTATTAAAACAAATTAAAATGGTAAAAGTTATTGTACTTTAAGTAAAAATAAAAGAGCAAAAAAATCAATCCCAGTTTTGATTACTTAAATTAACAAAAAAAAATGCATATAGCAAAGGATAGTTTCAATCTGCCTACCTCTGGGTTATGGGTCCAGCATGCTTCCATTGCAGTACTCTGCTGCACATGTAAGTGCAAGAGATCCTGAAGCACTCACTCATCATGGGAAAGTACCAATGTGTTTATTCGTTGGTTGATGGAAGAAACATCTTACAAAAACTCTCCAGATTATTGATTTTTTAATGTTTTTCTAGGAAACGTTCTAGATGTATGCTTATTAGCCTTTGTCAGTATGTACATTTTGCAAAGTGTCTCTGTGGCGCAATCGGTTAGTGTGCTCGACTATTAACCAAAAGGTTGGTGGTTCAATCCCACCCAGGGACGTAATTGACCTTGTGATCAGATTTTGGTGATATTTAAGTAGACAAGTCAAAATTTCAAACCCCCTCTTATTGTGTAGGGTACCTGGCCTTCTCTGATGTAATCAGAGTTAGATTTGATTCAGTGATTTTATAAAAAACAGCTAGGAAGCACAATTTAGCAGTGGGTTGCAGAGAAAAAAAATATGCTGGCAGAAAAATCCAATTGAGTGATTAAACAGCTCTTCATTTTCTGGCTTTATTTTTATGCTAACAAATTTGTTCTCTGAAAAGTGTCCACAAAGCCAAGTCTCTGATTAACACCTTTGTAAGGATGGTTTTTCACCTATTACTAAATTAAACTTGCTTCATTGGAAAGGCAGCAAGATGCATCCTCATTTCAATGTCTACTGAAATAATACAAGTTGACACCAGGAAACATTAACGCCACTGCATCCTTGCTGCTTTCTCATGTGGAAGTCTGTTTAATGTGAAAACAAGGTGATATCTAATTAGCACACAGGTAAGGAATTAAGAAAATCTTTATTTAAGGGTGAAGATGTTTCTCACAAAATTGTTGACCCAATGCATCATTGAAATTCAAGCTGGAAAGATGAATTTAATATATCACTTGTACATTTTGTATTGCTCTTCTGGTGACAATGTAGTTTGTTTTTGTCAATTACCATTTTAATAATAGGGTAAAGAAAATGAAGTGGATTTTTGAAAGAAAACAATACTGTCAATATACTATTAAAACAAATTAAAATGGTAAAAGTTATTGTACTTTAAGTAAAAATAAAAGAGACAAAATATCAATCCCAGTTTTGGATTACTTTAATTAACAAAAAAAAATGCATATAGCAGAGGATAGTTTCAATCTGCCTACCTCTGGGTTATGGGCCCAGCATGCTTCCATTGCAGTACTCTGCTGCACATGTAAGTGCAAGAGATCCTGAAGCACTCACTCATCATGGGAAAGTACCAATGTGTTTCTTCGTTGGTTGATGGAAGAAACATCTTACAAAAACTCTCCAGATTATTGACTTTTTAAAGTTTTGCTAGGAAACGTTTTAGATGAATGCTTAAAAGCCTTTGTCAGTATGGAATTTTGCAAAGTGTCTCTGTGGCGCAATCAGTTAGTATGTACGGCTATTAACCAAAAGGTTGGTGGGTCAATCCCACCCAGGGACCTAATTGACCTTGTTATCAGATTTTGGTGATCTTTAAGTAGACAAGTCAAAATTTCAAACCCCCTGTTATGGTGTTGGGTACCTGGCCTTCTCTGATGTAATCAGAGTTAGATTTGATTCAGTGATTTTATAAAAACAGCTAGGAAGCACAATTTAGCAGTGGGTTGCAGAGAAAAAAAATATGCTGGCAGAAAAATCCAATTGAGTGATTAAACAGCTCTTTATTTTCTTGCTTTATTTTTATGCTAACAAATTTGTTCTCTGAAAAGTGTCCACAAAGCCAAGTCTCTGATTAACACCTTTGTAAGGATGGTTTTTCACCTATTACTAAATTAAACTTGCTTCATTGGAAAGGCAGCAAGATGCATCCTCATTTCAATGTCTACTGAAATAATACAGGTTGACACCAGGAAACATTAACGCCACTGCATCCTTGCTGCTTTCTCATGTGGAAGTCTGTTTAATGTGAAAACAAGGTGATATCTAATTAGCACACAGGTAAGGAATTAAGAAAATCTTTATTTAAGGGTGAAGATGTTTCTCACAAAATCGTTGCCCCAATGCATCATTGAAATTCAAGCTGGAAAGATGATTTTAATATATCACTTGTACATTTTGTATTGCTCTTCTGGTGACAATGTAGTTTGTTTTTGTCAATTACCATTTTAATAAAAGGGTAAAGAAAATTAAGTGGATTTTTGAAAGAAAACTATACTGTCAATATACTATTAAAACAAATTAAAATGGTAAAAGTTATTGTACTTTAAGTAAAAATAAAAGAGCAAAAATATCAATCCCAGTTTTGATTACTTAAATTAACAAAAAAAATGCATATAGCAAAGGATAGTTTCAATCTGCCTACTTCTGGTTTATGGGTCCAGCATGCTTCCATTGCAGTACTCTGCTGCACATGTAAGTGCAAGAGATCCTGAAGCACTTACTCATCATGGGAAAGTACCAATGTGTTTCTTCGTTGGTTGATGGAAGAAAAATCTTACAAAAACTCTCCAGATTATTGACTTTTTAAAGTTTTTCTAGGAAACGTTTTAGATGAATGCTTATTAGCCTTTGTCAGTATAGACTTTTGCAAAGTGTCTCTGTGGCACAATCAGTAAGTATGTACGGCTATTAACCAAAAGGTTGGTGGTTCAATCCCACCCAGGGACCTAATTGACCTTGTTATCAGATTTTGGTGATCTTTACATAGACAAGTCAAAATTTCAAACCCCCTGTTATAGTGTAGGGTACCTGGCCTTCTCTGATGTAATCAGAGTTAGATTTGATTCAGTGATTTTATAAAAACAGCTAGGAAGCACAATTTAGCAGTGGGTTGCAGAGAAAAATAAAAATGCTGGCAAAAAAATCCAATTGAGTGATTAAACAGCTCTTCATTTTCTGGCTTTATTTTTATGCTAACAAATTTGTTCTCTGAAAAGTGTCCACAAAGCCAAGTCTCTGATTAACACCTTTGTAGGGATGGTTTTTCACCTATTACTAAATTAAACTTGCTTCATTGGAAAGGCAGCAAGATGCATCCTCATTTCAATGTCTACTGAAATAATACAAGTTGACACCAGGAAACATTAACGCCACTGCATCCTTGCTGCTTTCTCATGTGGAAGTCTGTTTAATGTGAAAACAAGGTGATATCTAATTAGCACACAGGTAAGGAATTAAGAAAATCTTTATTTAAGGGTGAAGATGTTTCTCACAAAATCGTTGCCCCAATGCATCATTGAAATTCAAGCTGGAAAGATGATTTTAATATATCACTTGTACATTTTGTATTGCTCTTCTGGTGACAATGTAGTTTGTTTTTGTCAATTACCATTTTAATAATAGGGTAAAGAAAATTAAGTGGATTTTTGAAAGAAAACAATACTGTCAATATACTATTAAAACAAATTAAAATGGTAAAAGTTATTGTACTTTAAGTAAAAATAAAAGAGCCAAAATATCAATCCCAGTTTTGGATTACTTCAACAAACAAAAAAATGCATATAGCAGAGGATAGTTTCAATCTGCCTACCTCTGGGTTATGGGCCCAGCATGCTTCCATTGCTGTACTCTGCTGCACATGTAAGTGCAAGAGATCCTGAAGCACTCACTCATCATGGGAAAGTACCAATGTGTTTCTTCGTTGGTTGATAGAAGAAACATCTTACAAAAACACTCCAGATTATTGACTTTTTTAAGTTTTTCTAGGAAACGTTTTAGATGAATGCTTATTAGCATTTGTCAGTATGTACTTTTGCAAAGTGTTTCTGTGGCGCAATCAGTTAGTGTGTACAGCTATTAACCAAAAGGTTGGTGGTTCAATCCCACCCAGGGACGTAATTGACTTTGTTATCAGATTTTGGTGATCTTTAAGTAGACAAGTCAAATTTCATACCCCCTGTTATGGTGTAGGGTACCTGGCCTTCTCTGATGCAATCAGAGTTAGATTTGATTCAGTGATTTTATAAAAACATCTAGGAAGCACAATTTAGCAGTGGGTTGCAGAGAAAAAGAAATATGCTGGCAAAAAAAACAAATTGCGTGATTAAACAGCTCTTCATTTTCTGGCTTTATTTTTATGCTAACAAATTTGTTCTCTGAAAAGTGTCCACAAAGCCAAGTCTCTGATTAACACCTTTGTAGGGATGGTTTTTCACCTATTACTAAATTAAACTTGCTTCATTGGAAAGGCAGCAAGATGTATCCTCATTTCAATGTCTACTGAAATAATACAGGTTGACACCAGGAAACATTAACGCCACTGCATCCTTGCTGCTTTCTCATGTGGAAGTCTGTTTAATGTGAAAACAAGGTGATATCTAATTAGCACACAGGTAAGGAATTAAGAAAATCTTTATTTAAGGGTGAAGATGTTTCTCACAAAATTGTTGACCCAATGCATCATTGAAATTCAAGCTGGAAAGATGATTTTAATATATCACTTGTACATTTTGTATTGCTCTTCTGGTGACAATGTAGTTTGTTTTTGTCAATTACCATTTTAATAATAGGGTAAAGAAAATGAAGTGGATTTTTGAAAGAAAACAATACTGTCAATATACTATTAAAACAAATTAAAATGGTAAAAGTTATTGTACTTTAAGTAAAAATAAAAGAGACAAAATATCAATCCCAGTTTTGGATTACTTTAATTAACAAAAAAAATGCATATAGCAGAGGATAGTTTCAATCTGCCTACCTCTGGGTTATGAGCCCAGCATGCTTCCATTGCAGTACTCTGCTGCACATGTAAGTGCAAGAGATCCTGAAGCACTCACTCATCATGGGAAAGTACCAATGTGTTTCTTCGTTGGTTGATGGAAGAAACATCTTACAAAAACTCTCCAGATTATTGACTTTTTAAAGTTTTTCTAGGAAACGTTTTAGATGAATGCTTATTAGCCTTTGTCAGTACAGACTTTTGCAAAGTGTCTCTGTGGCGCAATCAGTTAGTATGTACGGCTATTAACCATAAGGTTGGTGGTTCAATCCCACCCAGGGACCTAATTTCCCTTGTTATCAGATTTTGGTGATCTTTAAGTAGACAAGTCAAAATTTCAAAACCCCTGTTACGGTGTAGGGTACCTGGCCTTCTCTGATGTAATCAGAGTTAGATTTGATTCAGTGATTTTATAAAAACAGCTAGGAAGCACAATTTAGCAGTGGGTTGCAGAGAAAAAAAATATGCTGGCAGAAAAATCCAATTGAGTGATTAAACAGCTCTTCATTTTCTGGCTTTATTTTTATGCTAACAAATTTGTTCTCTGAAAAGTGTCCACAAAGCCAAGTCTCTGATTAACACCTTTGTAAGGATGGTTTTTCACCTATTACTAAATTAAACTTGCTTCATTGGAAAGGCAGCAAGATGCATCCTCATTTCAATGTCTACTGAAATAATACAAGTTGACACCAGGAAACATTAACGCCACTGCATCCTTGCTGCTTTCTCATGTGGAAGTCTGTTTAATATGAAAACAAGGTGATATCTAATTAGCACACAGGTAAGGAATTAAGAAAATCTTTAGTTAAGGGTGAAGATGTTTCTCACAAAATCGTTGCCCCAATGCATCATTGAAATTCAAGCTGGAAAGATGATTTTAATATATCACTCGTACATTTTGTATTGCTCTTCTGGTGACAATGTAGTTTGTTTTTGTCAATTACCATTTTAATAATAGGGTAAAGAAAATTAAGTGGATTTTTGAAAGAAAACTATACTGTCAATATACTATTAAAACAAATTAAAATGGTAAAAGTTATTGTACTTTAAGTAAAAATAAAAGAGCCAAAATATCAATCCCAGTTTTGGATTACTTGAATTAAAAAACAAAAAAATGCATATAGCAGAGGATAGTTTCAAGCTGCCTACCTCTGGGTTATGGGCCCAGCATGCTTCCATTGCTGTACTCTGCTGCACATGTAAGTGCAAGAGATCCTGAAGCACTCACTCATCATGGGAAAGTACCAATGTGTTTCTTCGTTGGTTGATAGAAGAAACATCTTGCAAAAACTCTCCAGATTATTGACTTTTTTAAGTTTTTCTAGGAAACGTTTTAGATGAATGCTTATTAGCATTTGTCAGTATGTTGTTCTGCAAAGTGTCTCTGTGGCGCAATCAGTTAGTGTGTACGGCTATTAACCAAAAGGTTGGTGGTTCAATCCCACCCAGGGACGTAATTGACCTTGTTATCAGATTTTGGTGATCTTTAAGTAGACAAGTCAAATTTCATACCCCCTGTTATGGTGTAGGGTACCTGGCCTTCTCTGATGTAATCAGAGTTAGATTTGATTCAGTGATTTTATAAAAACATCTAGGAAGCACAATTTAGCAGTGGGTTGCAGAGAAAAAGAAATATGCTGGCAAAAAAATCAAATTGCGTGATTAAACAGCTCTTCATTTTCTGGCTTTATTTTTATGCTAACAAATTTGTTCTCTGAAAAGTGTCCACAAAGCCAAGTCTCTGATTAACACCTTTGTAGGGATGGTTTTTCACCTATTACTAAATTAAACTTGCTTCATTGGAAAGGCAGCAAGATGTATCCTCATTTCAATGTCTACTGAAATAATACAGGTTGACACCAGGAAACATTAACGCCACTGCATCCTTGCTGCTTTCTCATGTGGAAGTCTGTTTAATGTGAAAACAAGGTGATATCTAATTAGCACACAGGTAAGGAATTAAGAAAATCTTTATTTAAGGGTGAAGATGTTTCTCACAAAATTGTTGACCCAATGCATCATTGAAATTCAAGCTGGAAAGATGATTTTAATATATCACTTGTACATTTTGTATTGCTCTTCTGGTGACAATGTAGTTTGTTTTTGTCAATTACCATTTTAATAATAGGGTAAAGAAAATGAAGTGGATTTTTGAAAGAAAACAATACTGTACCCAGTGGAGACTGGGTGCTTTTCAGGAGCTCTCCTGAGCTTTCTGACAGAAAGTATTTTGTTAGGTTTTTAATTTTCAGGGAGCACTGCTGGCAACAGACTCCCTCATCGAGGGACTGAGGGGAGAGAAGCAGCCCTACTCTCTGAGTTGCAAGGTCCTGCTTCTTAGGCTACTGGACACCATTAGCTCCAGTGGGATTGGTACGCAGGATCTCACCCTCGCCGTCCGTCCCAGAGCCGCGCCGCCGTCCCCCTCGCAGAGCCGGAAGATAGAAGCCGGGTGAGTATGAGAAGAAAAGAAGACTTCAGAGGCGGCAGAAGACTTCATGATCTTCACTGAGGTAACGCACAGCACTGCAGCTGTGCGCCTTTGCTCCCATACACCTCACATACTCCGGTCACTGTAAGGGTGCAGGGCGCAGGGGGGGCGCCCTGGGCAGCAATATAAACCTCTTTCGCAAAAATATAACATATATACAGCTGGGCACTTTATATATGTATAAGCCCCCACCAATTTTACAGTTTAAGCGGGACAGAAGCCCGCCTCCGAGGGGGCGGGGCTTCTCCCTCAGCACTCACCAGCGCCATTTTTTCTCCACAGCACCGCTGAGAGGAAGCTCCCCGGACTCTACCCTGCTTATACCACGTTAGACAAGAGGGTTGAAAAGAGGGGGGGCATATAAGAGATGCTGTCCTATATATGTGTGTATGCAAACTACAGGTGGTGCTGCAGGGCCCACACCCTTTTACTTGTCTTGTAGAGCAGCTCTGAAGCTGTTACAGTGCCCAGCTGCTGCAAGAAATCAGCTTGAATGCTTCAGGGGCTTGGGCATGGCCAACATGAGCCCCACACCGAAGGAGGGTGGGGGTGTTTAATGCAAACTTGGGGTTATCCAAGCGCCGCAAAAGGCCGCCATGCCCTGCATGCCCCTTTTCTCTTTTCATATACAGATGAGGGTTCCAGCCAACTTTGGCCCATTGCTTGGATGACATCACCGTATGCAAATCCGTCTGCTGCAGACCTTCCCCCAGGAATGCTTGCAATAGTTGTTGCATATGGTTTAATGTCTGAGGATGCTTCAGTATTAGGCAGCCTTCCGCCCTCCCATGTTCATCTGAAAAGATGTGGTCTCCCTGCAGTTGTTGTCCCCAGACGAGAGTTCCCTTGTGCTTCCTCAGTTAAATCTCCTTAACTTGACGGGGGTGTGCCCGAGCAGCCACCCTCCCCAGCCCTATCCCAACACATACTTATCTTGCATATGAGATCTCTTGATCATGAAGATAGTTCTCACAGGTTGAGGTTCATCCTGGCCCCGCTCCCCGCTGGAGAGCGCTGATGGGGACAGCAGCGGGGCTTCAGCAGAAGGGTGAGTACGTGTGGCCAGAGACCTCCCTTCCCATGTGCAGGCCTGCAGAGTCTGCCGCGCAGGATGGGGCATGTGGCATGTGGCACTCTCCCTCCCAGGGGCTCTTCCAGATGTAGCTCCTCAGCAGTATTTTTCCCGGGCTGCGCGGCGCTCTCCCCGACTGGCATCCGCCCTGGAACACTGCCTTCCTCAACGCAACATCAGCAG
>NW_026970060.1:485000-551313 GCF_028390025.1 Pseudophryne corroboree
GTGCGTGTGTGTGTGTGTGTGTGTCAGGTGCTGTGTGTGTGCGTGTGTGTCAGGCGCTGCATATGCGTATGCGTGTCAGGCGTTGCATGTCTGTGTGTGTCAGGCGCTGCGTGTCTGGGGGGGGGTGGCCGGACACACAGCAGAGAGGGGGGGGTGGCTGGACACACAGCAGAGAGGGGAGGGTGACCGGACACACGGCAGGGAGGGGAGGGGGTAGGGGGTGGCCGAACACAGCGGGAAGAGGGGGGAGTTGCCGAACACACAGCAGGGGAGGGGAGGGGATGGAGGCAAGACAAACAGCAGGGGAGGGGAGGGGGGGAGGGTAGGCCGGACACACAGCAGGTGAGGGGGGGGTGGCTGGACACACAGCAGGGAGGGGGGGTAGGCAGGACACACAGCAGGGGAGGGGAGGGTGGCCGGACAAACAGCAGGGAGGGGGGGGGTAGGCCGGACACACAGCAGGGGAGGGGGGGTGGCTGGACACACAGCAGGTGAGGGGGGGGGGCTGGACACACAGCAGGTGAGGGGGGGGTGGACACACAGCAGGTGAGGGGGGGGGGGTGGACAAACAGCAGGTGAGGGGGGGGGGGCTGGACACACAGCAGGTGAGGGGGGGGGGCTGGACACACAGCAGATGAGGGGGGGGCTGGACACACAGCAGGTGAGGGGGGGGGGCTGGACACACAGCAGGTGAGGGGGGGGGGCTGGACACACAGCAGGTGAGGGGGGGGGCTGGACACACAGCAGGTGAGGGGGGGGCTGGACACACAGCAGGTGAGGGGGGGGCTGGACACACAGCAGGTGAGGGGGGGGGCTGGACACACAGCAGGTGAGGGGGGGAGGCTGGACACGCAGCAGGTGAGGGGGGGGGCTTGACACGCAGCAGGGGAGGGGGGGGGTAGGCCGGACACACAGCAGAGGAGGGGAGGGTGGCCGGATACACAGCAGAGGAGGGGAGGGTGTCCGGACACACAGCAGGGGAGGGGAGGGTGGCCGGACACACAGCAGGGGAGGGGAGGGTGGCCGGACAAACAGCAGGGAGGGGGGGGTAGGCCGGACACACAGCAGGGGAGGAGGGGGGGGCTGGACACACAGCAGGTGAGGGGGGGGCTGGACACACAGCAGGTGAGGGGGGGTAGGCCGGACACACAGCAGGGAGGGGGGGGTAGGCCGCCGGACACACAGCAGGGGAGGCGAGGGTGGCCGGACAAACAGCAGGGGAGGGGGGGGTAGGCCGGACACACAGCAGGTGAGGGGGGGGTGGCTGGACACACAGCAGGTGAGGGGGGGGGGTGGCTGGACACACAGCAGGTGAGGGGGGGTCTGGACACACAGCAGGGAGGGGGGGGGTAGGCCGGACAAACAGCAGGGAGGGGGGGGGTAGGCCGGACACACAGCAGGGTGGGGGGGGGGCTGGACACACAGCAGGGGGGGGGTAGGCCGGACACACAGCAGGTGAGGGGGGGGGGTGGCTGGACACACAGCAGGGAGGGGGGGGTAGGCCGGACACACAGCAGGTGAGGGGGGGGGGGGCTGGACACACAGCAGGTGAGGGGGGGGGCTGGACACACAGCAGGTAAGGGGGGGGTAGGCCGGACACACAGCAGGTGAGGGGGGGGGTGGCTGGACACACAGCAGGGAGGGAAGGGGGTAGGGGGGTGGCCTTATTATAATAACCGTGTGGGGGAGGAGTCTGCGGCGGTGGGTGAATGAGGTGTGGGGGCAGGCTGCTAAGGGTGCAGGGGAGGAGGGGGAAGGGAGCCGGATGGATCTGAATGTGAGCCGCACGTAAGGGACCATACTGATCCTCCCCACCTCAGCCCGCTGGTGCTGCTGCTGCTGCCTGACTTCTTCCGTGCAGCACAGCTGTCTTCTCCGGCTGCCGCTCCCGCACCCGCTTCAGGTGTGGGGGTACCACACCGCTCAGTAGGCAATAGAGATGAGCGCCTGAAATTTTTCGGGTTTTGTGTTTTGGTTTTGGGTTCGGTTCCGCGGCCGTGTTTTGGGTTCGAACGCGTTTTGGCAAAACCTCACCGAATTTTTTTTGTCGGATTCGGGTGTGTTTTGGATTCGGGTGTTTTTTTCAAAAAACACTAAAAAACAGCTTAAATCATAGAATTTGGGGGTCATTTTGATCCCAAAGTATTATTAACCTCAAAAACCATAATTTACACTCATTTTCAGTCTATTCTGAATACCTCACACCTCACAATATTATTTTTAGTCCTAAAATTTGCACCGAGGTCGCTGTGTGAGTAAGATAAGCGACCCTAGTGGCCGACACAAACACCGGGCCCATCTAGGAGTGGCACTGCAGTGTCACGCAGGATGTCCCTTCCAAAAAACCCTCCCCAAACAGCACATGACGCAAAGAAAAAAAGAGGCGCAATGAGGTAGCTGTGTGAGTAAGATTAGCGACCCTAGTGGCCGACACAAACACCGGGCCCATCTAGGAGTGGCACTGCAGTGTCACGCAGGATGGCCCTTCCAAAAAACCCTCCCCAAACAGCACATGACGCAAAGAAAAAAAGAGGCGCAATGAGGTAGCTGTGTGAGTAAGATTAGCGACCCTAGTGGCCGACACAAACACCGGGCCCATCTAGGAGTGGCACTGCAGTGTCACGCAGGATGTCCCTTCCAAAAAACCCTCCCCAAACAGCACATGACGCAAAGAAAAAAAGAGGCGCAATGAGGTAGCTGTGTGAGTAAGATTAGCGACCCTAGTGGCCGACACAAACACCGGGCCCATCTAGGAGTGGCACTGCAGTGTCACGCAGGATGTCCCTTCCAAAAAACCCTCCCCAAACAGCACATGACGCAAAGAAAAAAAGAGGCGCAATGAGGTAGCTGACTGTGTGAGTAAGATTAGCGACCCTAGTGGCCGACACAAACACCGGGCCCATTTAGTAGTGGCACTGCAGTGTCACGCAGGATGTCCCTTCCAAAAAACCCTCCCCAATCAGCACATGATGCAAAGAAAAAGAAAAGAAAAAAGAGGTGCAAGATGGAATTGTCCTTGGGCCCTCCCACCCACCCTTATGTTGTATAAACAAAACAGGACATGCACACTTTAACCAACCCATCATTTCAGTGACAGGGTCTGCCACACGACTGTGACTGATATGACGGGTTGGTTTGGACCCCCCCCAAAAAAGAAGCAATTAATCTCTCCTTGCACAAACTTGCTCTACAGAGGCAAGATGTCCACCTCATCATCACCCTCCGATATATCACCGTGTACATCCCCCTCCTCACAGATTATCAATTCGTCCCCACTGGAATCCACCATCTCAGCTCCCTGTGTACTTTGTGGAGGCAATTGCTGCTGGTCAATGTCTCCGCGGAGGAATTGATTATAATTCATTTTAATGAACATCATCTTCTCCACATTTTCTGGATGTAACCTCGTACGCCGATTGCTGACAAGGTGAGCGGCGGCACTAAACACTCTTTCGGAGTACACACTTGTGGGAGGGCAACTTAGGTAGAATAAAGCCAGTTTGTGCAAGGGCCTCCAAATTGCCTCTTTTTCCTGCCAGTATAAGTACGGACTGTGTGACGTGCCTACTTGGATGCGGTCACTCATATAATCCTCCACCATTCTATCAATGTTGAGAGAATCATATGCAGTGACAGTAGACGACATGTCCGTAATCGTTGTCAGGTCCTTCAGTCCGGACCAGATGTCAGCATCAGCAGTCGCTCCAGACTGCCCTGCATCACCGCCAGCGGGTGGGCTCGGAATTCTGAGCCTTTTCCTCGCACCCCCAGTTGCGGGAGAATGTGAAGGAGGAGATGTTGACAGGTCGCGTTCCGCTTGACTTGACAATTTTGTCACCAGCAGGTCTTTCAACCCCAGCAGACTTGTGTCTGCCGGAAAGAGAGATCCAAGGTAGGCTTTAAATCTAGGATCGAGCACGGTGGCCAAAATGTAGTGCTCTGATTTCAACAGATTGACCACCCGTGAATCCTTGTTAAGCGAATTAAGGGCTCCATCCACAAGTCCCACATGCCTAGCGGAATCGCTCCGTGTTAGCTCCTCCTTCAATGTCTCCAGCTTCTTCTGCAAAAGCCTGATGAGGGGAATGACCTGACTCAGGCTGGCAGTGTCTGAACTGACTTCACGTGTGGCAAGTTCAAAGGGCATCAGAACCTTGCACAACGTTGAAATCATTCTCCACTGCGCTTGAGACAGGTGCATTCCACCTACTATATCGTGCTCAATTGTATAGGCTTGAATGGCCTTTTGCTGCTCCTCCAACCTCTGAAGCATATAGAGGGTTGAATTCCACCTCGTTACCACTTCTTGCTTCAGATGATGGCAGGGCAGGTTCAGTAGTTTTTGGTGGTGCTCCAGTCTTCTGTACGTGGTGCCTGTACGCCGAAAGTGTCCCGCAATTCTTCTGGCCACCGACAGCATCTCTTGCACGCCCCTGTCGTTTTTTAAAAAATTCTGCACCACCAAATTCAAGGTATGTGCAAAACATGGGACGTGCTGGAATTTGCCCATATTTAATGCACACACAATATTGCTGGCGTTGTCCGATGCCACAAATCCACAGGAGAGTCCAATTGGGGTAAGCCATTCCGCGATGATCTTCCTCAGTTGCCGTAAGAGGTTTTCAGCTGTGTGCGTATTCTGGAAAGCGGTGATACAAAGCGTAGCCTGCCTAGGAAAGAGTTGGCGTTTGCGAGATGCTGCTACTGGTGCCGCCGCTGCTGTTCTTGCGGCGGGAGTCCATACATCTACCCAGTGGGCTGTCACAGTCATATAGTCCTGACCCTGCCCTGCTCCACTTGTCCACATGTCCGTGGTTAAGTGGACATTGGGTACAACTGCATTTTTTAGGACACTGGTGAGTCTTTTTCTGACGTCCGTGTACATTCTCGGTATCGCCTGCCTAGAGAAGTGGAACCTAGATGGTATTTGGTAACGGGGGCACACTGCCTCAATAAATTGTCTAGTTCCCTGTGAACTAACGGCGGATACCGGACGCACGTCTAACACCAACATAGTTGTCAAGGCCTCAGTTATCCGCTTTGCAGCAGGATGACTGCTGTGATATTTCATCTTCCTCGCAAAGGACTGTTGAACAGTCAATTGCTTACTGGAAGTAGTACAAGTGGGCTTACGACTTCCCCTCTGGGATGACCATCGACTCCCAGCAGCAACAACAGCAGCGCCAGCAGCAGTAGGCGTTACACGCAAGGATGCATCGGAGGAATCCCAGGCAGGAGAGGAATCGTCAGAATTGCCAGTGACATGGCCTGCAGGACTATTGGCATTCCTGGGGAAGGAGGAAATTGACACTGAGGGAGTTGGTGGGGTGGTTTGCGTGAGCTTGGTTACAAGAGGAAGGGATTTACTGGTCAGTGGACTGCTTCCGCTGTCACCCAAAGTTTTTGAACTTGTCACTGACTTATTATGAATGCGCTGCAGGTGACGTATAAGGGAGGATGTTCCGAGGTGGTTAACGTCCTTACCCCTACTTATTACAGCTTGACAAAGGGAACACACGGCTTGACACCTGTTGTCCGCATTTCTGGTGAAATACCTCCACACCGAAGAGCTGATTTTTTTGGTATTTTCACCTGGCATGTCAACGGCCATATTCCTCCCACGGACAACAGGTGTCTCCCCGGGTGCCTGACTTAAACAAACCACCTCACCATCAGAATCCTCCTGGTCAATTTCCTCCCCAGCGCCAGCAACACCCATATCCTCCTCATCCTGGTGTACTTCAACACTGACATCTTCAATCTGACTATCAGGAACTGGACTGCGGGTGCTCCTTCCAGCACTTGCAGGGGGCGTGCAAATGGTGGAAGGCGCATGCTCTTCACGTCCAGTGTTGGGAAGGTCAGGCATCGCAACCGACACAATTGGACTCTCCTTGTGGATTTGGGATTTCGAAGAATGCACAGTTCTTTGCTGTGCTGCTTTTGCCAGCTTGAGTCTTTTCATTTTTCTAGCGAGAGGCTGAGTGCTTCCATCCTCATGTGAAGCTGAACCACTAGCCATGAACATAGGCCAGGGCCTCAGCCGTTCCTTGCCACTCCGTGTCGTAAATGGCATATTGGCAAGTTTACGCTTCTCCTCCGACAATTTTATTTTAGGTTTTGGAGTCCTTTTTTTTCTGATTTTTGGTGTTTTGGATTTGACATGCTCTGTACTATGACATTGGGCATCGGCCTTGGCAGACGACGTTGCTGGCATTTCATCGTCTCGGCCATGACTAGTGACAGCAGCTTCAGCACGAGGTGGAAGTGGATCTTGATCTTTCCCTAATTTTGGAACCTCAACATTTTTGTTCTCCATATTTTAATAGGCACAACTAAAAGGCACCTCAGGTAAACAATGGAGATGGATACTAGTATACAATTATGGACTGCCTGCCGAGTGCAGACACAGAGGTAGCCACAGCCGTGAACTACCGTACTGTACTGTGTCTGCTGCTAATATAGACTGGTTGATAAAGAGATGTCTATGTAACTATGTATGTATAAAGAAGAAAGAAAAAAAAACCACGGTTAGGTGGTATACAATTATGGACGGACTGCCTGCCGAGTGCAGACACAGAGGTAGTCACAGCCGTGAACTACCGTACTGTACTGTGTCTGCTGCTAATAATATAGACTGGTTGATAAAGAGATGTCGTAGTAGTATGTATGTATAAAGAAGAAAGAAAAAAAAACCACGGTTAGGTGGTATACAATTATGGACGGACTGCCTGCCGAGTGCAGACACAGAGGTAGCCACAGCCGTGAACTACCGTACTGTACTGTGTCTGCTGCTAATATAGACTGGTTGATAAAGAGATGTCTATGTAACTATGTATGTATAAAGAAGAAAGAAAAAAAAACCACGGTTAGGTGGTATACAATTATGGACGGACTGCCTGCCGAGTGCAGACACAGAGGTAGCCACAGCCGTGAACTACCGTACTGTACTGTGTCTGCTGCTAGTATAGACTGGTTGATAAAGAGATGTCTATGTAACTATGTATGTATAAAGAAGAAAGAAAAAAAAACCACGGTTAGGTGGTATACAATTATGGACGGACTGCCTGCCGAGTGCAGACACAGAGGTAGCCACAGCCGTGAACTACCGTACTGTACTGTGTCTGCTGCTAATATAGACTGGTTGATAAAGAGATGTCTATGTAACTATGTATGTATAAAGAAGAAAGAAAAAAAAACCACGGTTAGGTGGTATACAATTATGGACGGACTGCCTGCCGAGTGCAGACACAGAGGTAGCCACAGCCATGAACTACCGTACTGTACTGTGTCTGCTGCTAATATAGACTGGTTGATAAAGAGATGTCGTAGTAGTATGTATGTATAAAGAAGAAAAAAAAACCACGGTTAGGTGGTATACAATTATGGACGGACTGCCTGCCGAGTGCAGACACAGAGGTAGCCACAGCCGTGAACTACCGTACTGTACTGTGTCTGCTGCTAATATAGACTGGTTGATAAAGAGATGTCGTAGTAGTATGTATGTATAAAGAAGAAAAAAAAACCACGGTTAGGTGGTATACAATTATGGACGGACTGCCTGCCGAGTGCAGACACAGAGGTAGCCACAGCCGTGAACTACCGTACTGTGTCTGCTGCGACTGGATGATAAATGATATAAAAAATATATATATATCACTACTGCAGCCGGACAGGTATATATTATATATTATATAATGACGGACCTGCTGGACACTGTCTGTCAGCAGAATGAGTTTTATTTTTATAGAATAAAAAAAACAACAACACACAAGTGAAGTCACACGACGAGTGTTTAACTTTTTCAGGCAATCACAATATAAGTATACTACTAACTATACTGGTGGTCAGTGTGGTCAGGTCACTGGTCAGTCACACTGGCAGTGGCACTCCTGCAGCAAAAGTGTGCACTGTTTAATTTTAATATAATATTATGTACTCCTGGCTCCTGCTATAACCTATAACTGGCACTGCAGTGCTCCCCAGTCTCCCCCACAATTATAAGCTGTGTGAGCTGAGCAGTCAGACAGATATATAATATATATAGATGATGCAGCACACTGGGCTGAGCCTGAGCAGTGCACACAGATATGGTATGTGACTGAGTCACTGTGTGTATCGCTTTTTTCAGGCAGAGAACGGATATATTAAATAAACTGCACTGTCTGGTGGTCACTCACTAGTAAACTCTCTGCACTCTCTACACTTCTACAGTACTCCTCCTAGTCCTAAACTCCAGTAAATCTCTCTCTCTTATAATCTAAATGGAGAGGACGCCAGCCACGTCCTCTCCCTATCAATCTCAATGCACGTGTGAAAATGGCGGCGACGCGCGGCTCCTTATATAGAATCCGAGTCACGCGATAGAATCCGAGCCTCGCGAGAATCCGACAGCGTCATGATGACGTTCGGGCGCGCTCGGGTTAACCGAGCAAGGCGGGAAGATCCGAGTCGCTCGGATCCGTGTAAAAAAAGCTGAAGTATGGGCGGGTTCGGATTCCGAGGAACCGAACCCGCTCATCTCTAGTAGGCAAGCGCTGTCAGTCAGGAGTCAGCGCTGCACCGGATGTCTCTTCTGGATGTCCTCTGACTTTCTCCTGCGGCGCAACTCCAGCTATTCCTCCCGCTGCGGCTCCCACTTCGGGTAAGGGGACCATATTGCTCAGTAGTGAGCACTTTCGGTAAGCCTGCGGCTGCTATGCCGCTACCCCTCTCCTCCACAGTCCTAATGGGTCGCTGCAGTCTGTAAGGGACCGCAGGTGCACACACCCAGGAACCGCTGGCTCTCCTCCCGCCGCCAGCAGCTACTTTTATAACCTCAGCCTGCACGAGACCCCTTCCCTCACTCACTCTCGCTCTCCTGGCGGCCACTGCGCAGCCGCAACAAATTGAAAAGCCCTATCTCTATAATGGGGCATATTTCTCTTAATTAAAAAAACCCTATAACTTTCTGAAAAACCACAACCCCAAAAGGCACTACACTGGGGCATACTCTATCTAGTAAAACAAACCCCAAGTCTTAATTCGTCCTCTATCCGGAGTTATGCCTTTCCAAAAAATATCTAATTCACTCTATAGGAAAACGGTGTCAAAAAGCCACAAAGGAAGTCACAGAAAAAAACTGACAGTTGGAACTTTAGGTTACTCCCAATTCCTCATTTTTTATTATTTTGCCCTGAAATTTGGCATGCAGCACCGGGTGACGATTCTACACGCCCATGCCAAATTTCAGCTCAGTACGTCCAATCAGTTTTGAGGTGTAGCCCCTCAAACACCATGCCCCCATCTCAGAAGTTCCCTATGGGAGAATTCCGTTTGTTCGATTCAGCCTTAATATAAGGGCACGGCCGTGCCCTTATAATATCTATCTATCTATCTATCTATCTATCTATCGTATGTGTGTGTATATATACATCTATACATACATGCGCTAACACCTGGACATACACTGATGTACCCACACCTAATATCCATACATACACGCCCTGACACCTGGACATACACCAACATTCCCACACCTGCATCTATACATACACATGCTGACACCTGGACATACACCAACATACAAGCACCTGCATCTATATATACACGCGCTGACAAATGGACATACACCGACGTACCCACACTTGCATCTATACATACATGCACTGACATCTGGACATACAAGCACCTGCATCTATACATACACGCGCTGACACCTGAACCTACACTGACCTTCCCACACCTGCATCTATACATACACATTCTGACACCTGGACATACACAGACGTACCCACACCTGCATCTATACATACACGCGTTGACACCTGGACGTACACTGACGTACACACACCTACATCTATATATGCATGGATGCAAATGTGGGTACGTCTGTATACGTCCAGGTGTTAGCATGTGTATGTATAGATGTTAGGTGTGGGTACATCAGTGTATGTCCAGGTGTCAGCACATGTATGTATAGATTCACATGTGGGTAAGCCGGTGTACGTCCACGTGTCAGCATGTGTAGGTATAGATGCAGGTGTGGGTACGTTGGTGTACGTTTAGGGGTCAGCGTGTTAATGTATAGATGTTGGTGTGTGTATGTCAGTGTACGTACAGATATAGGTGTGTGTGTGTGTATGTATGTATGTATGTATGTATATGTATAGAGGAAGGTGTGATACATACATATAACACATACATGATAGATACATACATATATCACACACACGATAGATAGATAGATAGATAGATAGATAGATAGATAGATAGATAAAACACATACATACAAGATAGATACATACATACATACATACATGATAGATACATATATATACACACACATACGATAGATAGATAGATAGATAGATAGATAGATAGATAGATAGATAGATAGATAGATAGATAGATAGATAGATACATATATATACACACACATACGATAGATAGATAGATAGATAGATAGATAGATAGATAGATAGACAGATAGATAGATACATACATATATATATATATATCACAAACATATATGATTCATACATATATCACACACACATACATGATACATACATGAGAAAGACCTGGGATGGTGATGAGGCCAGGGCCCCCTGCTGATGTTGCGTTGAGGAAGGCAGTGTTCCAGGGCGGATGCCAGTCGGGGAGAGCGCCGCGCAGCCCTGGAAAAATACTGCTGAGGAGCTACATCTGGAAGAGCCCCTGGGAGGGAGAGTGCCACATGCCCCATCCTGCGCGGCAGACTCTGCAGGCCTGCACATGGGAAGGGAGGTCTCTGGCCACACGTACTCACCCTTCTGCTGAAGCCCCGCTGCTGTCCCCATCAGCGCTCTCCAGCGGGGAGCGGGGCCAGGATGAACCTCAACCTGTGAGAACTATCTTCATGATCAAGAGATCTCATATGCAAGATAAGTATGTGTTGGGATAGGGCTGGGGAGGGTGGCTGCTCGGGCACACCCCCGTCAAGTTAAGGAGATTTAACTGAGGAAGCACAAGGGAACTCTCGTCTGGGGACAACAACTGCAGGGAGACCACATCTTTTCAGATGAACATGGGAGGGCGGAAGGCTGCCTAATACTGAAGCACCCTCAGACATTAAACCATATGCAACAACTATTGCAAGCATTCCTGGGGGAAGGTCTGCAGCAGACGGATTTGCATACGGTGATGTCATCCAAGCAGTGGGCCAAAGTTGGCTGGAACCCTCATCTGTATATGAAAAGAGAAAAGGGGCATGCAGGGCATGGCGGCCTTTTGCGGCGCTTGGATAACCCCAAGTTTGCATTAAACACCCCCACCCTCCTTCGGTGTGGGGCTCATGTTGGCCATGCCCAAGCCCCTGAAGCATTCAAGCTGATTTCTTGCAGCAGCTGGGCACTGTAACAGCTTCAGAGCTGCTCTACAAGACAAGTAAAAGGGTGTGGGCCCTGCAGCACCACCTGTAGTTTGCATACACACATATATAGGACAGCATCTCTTATATGCCCCAGGGTCAATAAAATAGTATCCTTGTCTAGGCTATCCATCCCCTCAGATAAGGTATTTGTCCATGCCGCTACAGCACTACACACCCAGGCCGACGCAATTGCCGGTCTGAGTAAGGTACCTGAATGTGTATAAATGGACTTCAGGGTAATCTCCTGTTTGCGGTCAGCACACTCTTTGAGGGTAGCCGTATCCTGGGACGGGAGGGCTACCTTCTTGGATAAGCGTGTTAATGCTTTGTCCACCCTAGGGGAGGATTCCCATCGTAACCTATCCGTTGATGGGAAAGGATACGCCATAAGAATCCTTTTGGAAATCTGCAGTCTTTTATCTGGAGATTCCCAAGCTTTTTCACATAACTCGTTCAGCTCGTGTGAGGGGGGAAAGGTTACCTCAGGCTTCTTTCCCTTGTACATATGTACCCTCTTGTCAGCGACAGGGGGTTCCTCTGTGATGTGCAAAACATCTTTTATTGCCATAATCATAAATCGAATGGATTTTGCCAATTTTGGCTGTAACTTTGCATCATCGTAATCGACACTGGAGTCAGAATCCGTGTCGGTATCTGTGTCAACAATCTGGGATAGTGGGCGCTTATGAGACCCTGACAGTCCCTGCAACATAGGATCAGGCATGGGTTGAAACCCTGACTGTCCCAAAGCTTCTGCCTTGTCTAATCTTTTGTGCAATGAGTTTACACTAGCATTTAAAACATTCCACATATCCATCCAATCAGCTGTCGGCGGAGACACCACATTCATTTGCTCCCGCTCCTCTCTAATATAGCCTTCTTCCTCAGACATGTCGACACACGTGTACCGACACACTTCACACACAGGGAATGCTTTTTCTGAAGACAGTTTCCCCACAAGGCCCTTTGGAGAGACAGAGAGTGAGTATGCCAGCACACCCCCCAGCGCTATATAACCCAGGAATAAAACAGTAACTTAATGTTTGCCCAGTAGTGCTGCTGTATGTAATTTGCGAATTATGTGCCCCCCCCCCCCCCCCTCTTTTCAACCCTCTTGTCTAACGTGGTATAAGCAGGGTAGAGTCCGGGGAGCTTCCTCTCAGCGGTGCTGTGGAGAAAAAATGGCGCTGGTGAGTGCTGAGGGAGAAGCCCCGCCCCCTCGGAGGCGGGCTTCTGTCCCGCTTAAACTGTAAAATTGGTGGGGGCTTATACATATATAAAGTGCCCAGCTGTATATATGTTATATTTTTGCGAAAGAGGTTTATATTGCTGCCCAGGGCGCCCCCCCTGCGCCCTGCACCCTTACAGTGACCGGAGTATGTGAGGTGTATGGGAGCAAAGGCGCACAGCTGCAGTGCTGTGCGTTACCTCAGTGAAGATCATGAAGTCTTCTGCCGCCTCTGAAGTCTTCTTTTCTTCTCATACTCACCCGGCTTCTATCTTCCGGCTCTGCGAGGGGGACGGCGGCGCGGCTCTGGGACGGACGGCGAGGGTGAGATCCTGCGTACCAATCCCACTGGAGCTAATGGTGTCCAGTAGCCTAAGAAGCAGGACCTTGCAACTCAGAGAGTAGGGCTGCTTCTCTCCCCTCAGTCCCTCGATGAGGGAGTCTGTTGCCAGCAGTGCTCCCTGAAAATTAAAAACCTAACAAAATACTTTCTGTCAGAAAGCTCAGGAGAGCTCCTGAAAAGCACCCAGTCTCCACTGGGTACAGTATCAAACTGAGGTCTGGAGGAGGGGCATAGAGGGAGGAGCCAGTGCACACCCAGAACTAAAGTCTTTCTTAAAGTACCCATGTCTCCTGCGGAGCCCGTCTATGCCCATGGTCCTTACGGAGTCCCCAGCATCCTCTAGGACGTTAGAGAAAATAGGATTTTAATACCTACCGGTAAATCCTTTTCTCTTAGTCCGTAGAGGATGCTGGGCACCCGTTCCAGTGCGTACTGTGTCTGCAGTTATTAAATGGCCCTTAACTCCAGAACATTTATGTGGAGATGAAAACATCCAAGGAAGACTTGACCATCTTCCTTGGATGTTTTCCCCCTGTGTGACTGCTCTCCAGCCTCAGAGGGTTGCATCCGTGGTCCCTAGGATCCCGTCCTGGATCCCGAACCATCGCCCCTCTAGGTGGTGAGAACTGTGCAGCCACCAATGGAGTGAGATTCTGGTCTTGGAAGACAGGATTATCCTCCGGTGCATGTGTAGGTGGGATCCGGACCACTTGTCCAACAGGTCCCACTGGAACACTCTGGCATGGAACCTGCCAAACTGAATGGCCTCGTAGGCCGCAACCATCTTCCCCAGCAACTGAATGCATTGATGGATTAACACTCTTGCTGGTTTCAATTTGTTTGACCAGACTCTGGATCTCCAGAGCCTTTCCACTAGAAGAAAACCTCTTCTGTGTCCAGTATCACTCCCAAAAACAACATCCGCGTCATTGGGACCAACTGCGATTTTGGCAAGTTTAGGAGCCAACCATGTTGTTGAAGAACTGTCAGGGAGAGTAGATGTTTTGCACCAACTGGTCCCTGGATCTCGCCTTTATCAGGAGATCATCCAAGTACGGGATAATTGTGACTCCTTGCTTGCGAAGGAGAACCATCATTTCCGCCATCACCCTGGTGAAAATCCTCGGAGCCGTGGACAGACCAAACGGCAACGTCTGAAATTGGTAATGACAATCCTGAATTGCAAACCTCAGGTAGCTTGATGCAGTGGCTAAATGGGAACATATAAGTAGGCATCCTTTATGTCTACCAAAACCATGAAATCTCCTTTATCCCCCGGACTGGAGATCACTACCCTGAGAGATTCCATCTTGAAATTGAATTTCTTTAGGTAGAAATTAAGGGATTTCAGATTTAAGATTGGTCTGACTGAGCCGTCCGGCTTCGGGACCACGAAGAGGCTTGAATAAAAACCTTCTCCCTGCTGACTAAGGCTGATTTGAACAATCGGTGAGGGGGAACGTCTTGAAACCGCAGTTTGTACCCTTGGGACACTATTTGTAAAGCCCACGAGTCCAGGTCCGAATGAATCCAGAACTGACTGAAGAGTTTTAGACGTGCCCCCCACTGGTGCGGGCTCCTGCAAGAGAGCCCCAGCGTCATGCAGTGGATTTGGCAAAAGCAGAGGACGATCTCTGCTCCTGCGATCTTGAAGAGGCTACAGACCTCTTCCCTCTTTTCCTTCCTCTACCTGCAAAGAAAGGGGAATCTTAACTTCTTGCATATCTATTGGGCCGAAATGACTGCGTCAGATAATGATGCGTCTTCATCCGTTGAGAGGGAACATAGGGCAAGAAGGATGACTTACCTGCGGGAGCTGCCGAGATCAAATTAACTAGGCCGTCGCCAAACAAGGCTTCACCTTCATAGGGAAGAGACTCCCTTTCTTCTTGGAGTCAGCATCAGCATTCCCTTGGTGAATCCACAATGCCCTCCTATCCGAGACTGCCATGAAATTGGCCCGTGAGCACTTGTGCCCGGTGTAGGATTTTTAAATATGTGTAGTTTACTGTATGCAAAGGTTTAAAACCTTTTAGGAACTGAGATCTAAGGTGTATTACATGTAGTTTAAAAAAAACAAAAAAGGTTTATTTTATGGCAGTAGTTTCCAAACTGGGGTTCTTGCACTGGTAGCATAGTTTGGTGGTCCAGGACCAATTAAAATTATTTATACTTTATTAAATTGGCAAAACCATTCCCTCACAACATAACTGAACCTGAGGATGACATGCTATAAACACAATTTACTTAATTTTATATTTTTTTCTGAATTTCTCAATAAAAAAAACTTTGGCCTAGGGGTGCCGTGAAACAAATTGTGATACTCTAGGGCAGGGGTGTCAAACCCATGGGCCGCATGCCGCCCCCAATGCATCCTTTTGTGGCCCACAGGCCGGGGTCCGACAGGGGTCCTTTTGTGGCCCGATCACCTTGCTTAGAGCGAGGGCAGGAGAGTGCAGCCAGAGTCTTTGCTTTCTATGTGCGGCACCATCTTCCCGAAGAGATCACCGGGAAGATAGTGCCCCTTCCACTGGCTACAGCACAGGTATACTGGGGTGGGGTAGCAAACTGGGGGCCCCAATGGGCCCCTCCAGCAGTCCCTCTACCAAAACACGTCTTTTGGTGGTTTTGCGGTGTTGTTATAACTACATGGTGACGATACTGTAGCACAGAGATTTTCAACCATTTACAACTCACGTCACACAGAACAAGATTTAAATATTGACAAGGCACACTGAAATATAATGGTGATGCATGGTGCAGTATCGTGTCCTAGGATGTCATGTCGCAGCTTCTCCATAGGTAACGCCTGAACAGGCCCGGTGACAGGGGGGACAAAGGGGACACTTGTTCAGGGCTCCAAGTATTAAGAACAGAAATAATGGGGCCACAGTGCCAATATTGCTTTTTAAAGTGTATCCACCAACTGCTCAATTTAAGCAGGAAAACAATTAACAGGCCAACTAAACCCTCCCCCCTCCTTTTACCCCATCACTTTGTCCAGTCCCTGTGGTCCATACTGTATTGCCATTATTATGCATGTTGCTGTGCTGGCCCTTTTCTGAATGTCCCTGCCACCGCCACCGAAGAGCTGGATAGCCCAGTATGAAAACCACCTGCCGGCCTCACTGACGGTCCGAGTCAAAGGCTCCATTTTTTTTTAAAGATCCCTCTGCCAAGTTAAGGGGGGGTTGAGGGGGCCCCAGAGATATCAGTGTACTGGGCCCCGAGATTTCTGTTGCTGGCCCTGACCCTCAGGGGCGTATCTACCCCTTGGCCAGGATGGCACTTGCCAGGGGCACCATCCAGCTGTGCCAACCGTGGCTAAGGGATAGAGTTCTGCAGTCTCGAAAGGGCGCTATGGCAATCAGCGTGGGACTGACCAATTAGACGGTGAGGGAAGGATACTGAAATTGTCCCAACCCTGTTACAGTTTGAAACGCCCCTCAACTGCTGTCCACTGCTTCACTCCTAGCTCTGCCCCTTTGAAATTATTAACCCCTACCCCCCGGTAGGCGGAGTTCTCCAGGCCCATACTCAGGAGTCACCACTGCTGTACATTATGTGCCGGTTGTAGAGGCAGAGCGGGGAACATCAGAGAACGCCACAAATTACACAGTGGGCAAGGAGATGGCTGGAGACAGCTGCACAGCCATGCCTTGCAAGTTCGAGAGAGCTGTTGAATTTCAGCACTTCAAGTCAGAGCCTGCCCCCTGCTGCCCAAGCAGTCCGTGACAGTTAGTGTCGAGGAGGGGGGGATTTGTGCATGTGTGCTATCAGTGTGTGTGTGGGGGGGTGGAGGATGTGTGTGACTGTGAGGGAGCTGTCAGTGTCAGTGGGGAGAGGAGCAGGAGGGAGTTGTCAGTGTGTGGAAGTGATGAGAGTTGTCAGTACTGGGGAAATGTGTGTGTGTGTGTGTGTGTGTGTGTGTGTGTGTGTGTGTGTGTGTGTGTTCTAGATTTAGGAGTGTGTGTTTGTGAGAGGTTTCAGTTGGGGAATTAGAGTTCATACAGTAATTAAATGTTTTCATATTGAGAACTACATCTCCCAGCATATACAGTGTGCTGGGGATGCTAACAAGCTTTATTTAAAAGTTTAAAAAACATTGCTTTTATGACTGCAATGGTTAAAAAGGGAGAGCTATAAATCAATTTATCAGTGAATGATCGCAGTTTGAGCTGTTACATTTTACTGAACCACCTATCCCTCCACACTCACTACCTGTCCTCAGGATACATTTACCATCCCGGCAGACGGTATACCGGCGGTCATTTGACCGATGTTGGAATCCTGACACCACTTGGGAGACTGGTGCCGGCACACAGACAGCCAACATCCCGAAGGCGAGTATTGGAGGGAGGGTTAGGACTGGGGGAGGGGGTGTTAGGGAAGGCACTAGGAGGGGGGGGGTTAGTCCTAGCTGCCACCCCCTGAGGGTTAGCCCTATCCGCCACCCCCCCCAGAGGGTTAGGATTAGGATTAGGTATCATGTGACTGCTGGAATCCCGAGCGCCGGATGCCATACCCAACCCCCTTTACTTTTTCAGGCATTTCTATCTCTCCTCTCTCTATGGTGTTCCGATTGCCCACTTTCCCTTGTGCTTTTCTCTCTCTCTCTCTCTCCTTTGTTTAGAGCATCAGTTTCTGTAGTCCACTTTATCCTTATTTTTTCCAGTGTTTCACTATCTCTCTGATGTAATGAGGATGTATGGTCTAGAGGGATCAGTAATGCATTGTACTGTATAGAGGCGTCAGGGATGTAGCGTAGGGTATAGAGGCGTCAGGGATGTAGCGTAGGTTATAGAGGCATCAGGAATGTAGCGTAGGGAATAGAGGCATCAGGGATGTAGCGTAGGGTATAGAGGCGTCAGGGATGTAGCATAGGGAATAGAGGCGTCAGGGATGTAGCGTAGGGAATAGAGGCGTCAGGGATTTAGCTTAGGGAATATAGGCATCAGGGATGTACTAGCAGGTATATAGAGGTCAGTGTACTGTATAGAGGGTAGAGATGAGCGGGTTCGGTTCCTCGGAATCCGAACCCGCCCGAACTTCAGGTTTTTTTACACGTTGCCGAGCGACTCGGATCTTCCCGCCTTGCTCGGTTAACCCGAGCGCGCCCGAACGTCATCATCCCGCTGTCGGATTCTCGCGAGGCTCGTATTCTATCGCGAGACTCGGATTCTATATAAGGAGCCGCGCGTCGCCGCCATTTTCACACGTGCATTGAGATTGATAGGGAGAGGACGTGGCTGGCGTCCTCTCCGTTTAGACTAGAGTACTAGAGAGAGACACAAATTTTGGGGAGCATATTATTAGGAGGAGTACTACTTGCTGCTGATAGTGTGACCTGTGACCACCAGTTTAATTAATCCGTTCTCTGCCTGAAAAAAAACGATACACAGTGTGACACAGTCACATACCATATCTGTGCTCAGCCCAGTGTGCTGCATTATATGTAATACTGTATATCATTATCTGACTGTGCTGAGTGCTCACTGCTCACACAGCTTAATTGTGGGGGAGACTGGGGAGCAGTTATAGCAGGAGTACATATTTTAAGTACAGTGCACACTTTTGCTGCCAGAGTGCCACTGCCAGTGTGACTGACCAGTGACCACTGACCACCAGTATTGTGATTGTCTGCTGACCACCAGTATATTGTGATTGTCTGCCTGAAAAAGTTAAACACTCGTCGTGTGGTGTTTTTATAAACGCATTCTGCAGACAGTGTCCAGCAGGTCCGTCATTACATAATATATACCTGTCCGGCTGCAGTACTAGTGTGATATATATATATATATTTTAATTTTATCTCATTATCATCCAGTCTATATTAGCAGCAGACACAGTACCGTTAGTACACGGCTGTAGTTACCTCTGTGACGGCAGTCGCTCGTCCATCCATAATTGTATACCACCTACCCGTGGTTTTTTTTTTTTCTATCTTCTTGATACTAGTAGCTTACTTTAGGAGTCTGCAGTGCTGGCAGACAGTGTCCAGCAGGTCCGTCATTACATAATATATACCTGTCCGGCTGCAGTACTAGTGTGATATATATATATATATATATATATATATTTTAATTTTATCTCATTATCATCCAGTCTATATTAGCAGCAGACACAGTACGGTAGTCCACAGCTGTAGCTACCTCTGTGTCGGCAGTTGCTCGTCATCCATAAGTATACTAGTATCCATCCATCTCCATTGTTTACCTGAGGTGCCTTTTAGTTGTGCCTATTAAAATATGGAGAACAAAAATGTTGAGGTTCCAAAAATAGGGAAAGATCAAGATCGACTTCCACCTCGTGCTGAAGCTGCTGCCACTAGTCATGGCCGAGACGATGAAATGCCAGCAACGTTGTCTGCCAAGGCCGATGCCCAATGTCATAGTACAGAGCATGTAAAATCCAAAACACCAAATATCAGTAAAAAAAGGACTCAAAAATCTAAAATAAAATTGTCGGAGGAGAAGCGTAAACTTGCCAATATGCCATTTACCACACGGAGTGGCAAGGAACGGCTGAGGCCCTGGCCTATGTTCATGGCTAGTGGTTCAGCTTCACATGAGGATGGAAGCACTCAGCCTCTCGCTAGAAAAATGAAAAGACTCAAGCTGGCAAAAGCACAGCAAAGAACTGTGCGTTCTTCGAAATCCCAAATCCACAAGGAGAGTCCAATTGTGTCGGTTGCGATGCCTGACCTTCCCAACACTGGACGTGAAGAGCATGCGCCTTCCACCATTTGCACGCCCCCTGCAAGTGCTGGAAGGAGCACCCGCAGTCCAGTTCCTGATAGTCAGATTGAAGATGTCAGTGTTGAAGTACACCAGGATGAGGAGGATATGGGTGTTGCTGGCGCTGGGGAGGAAATTGACCAGGAGGATTCTGATGGTGAGGTGGTTTGTTTAAGTCAGGCACCCGGGGAGACACCTGTTGTCCGTGGGAAAAATATGGCCATTGACATGCCTGGTGAAAATACCAAAAAAATCAGCTCTTCGGTGTGGAAGTATTTCAACAGAAATGCGGACAACAGGTGTCAAGCCGTGTGTTGCCTTTGTCAAGCTGTAATAAGTAGGGGTAAGGACGTTAACCACCTCGGAACATCCTCCCTTATACGTCACCTGCAGCGCATTCATAATAAGTCAGTGACAAGTTCAAAAACTTTGGGCGACAGCGGAAGCAGTCCACTGACCAGTAAATCCCTTCCTCTTGTAACCAAGCTCACGCAAACCACCCCACCAACTCCCTCAGTGTCAATTTCCTCCTTCCCCAGGAATGCCAATAGTCCTGCAGGCCATGTCACTGGCAATTCTGACGAGTCCTCTCCTGCCTGGGATTCCTCCGATGCATCCTTGCGTGTAACGCCTACTGCTGCTGGCGCTGCTGTTGTTGCTGCTGGGAGTCGATGGTCATCCCAGAGGGGAAGTCGTAAGCCCACTTTTACTACTTCCACCAAGCAATTGACTGTCTAACAGTCCTTTGCGAGGAAGATGAAATATCACAGCAGTCATCCTGTTGCAAAGCGGATAACTGAGGCCTTGACAACTATGTTGGTGTTAGACGTGCGTCCGGTATCCGCCGTTAGTTCACAGGGAACTAGACAATTTCTTGAGGTAGTGTGCCCCCGTTACCAAATACCATCTAGGTTCCACTTCTCTAGGCAGGCGATACCGAGAATGTACACGGACGTCAGAAAAAGACTCACCAGTGTCCTAAAAAATGCAGTTGTACCCAATGTCCACTTAACCACGGACATGTGGACAAGTGGAGCAGGGCAGGGTCAGGACTATATGACTGTGACAGCCCACTGGGTAGATGTATGGACTCCCGCCGCAAGAACAGCAGCGGCGGCACCAGTAGCAGCATCTCGCAAACGCCAACTCTTTCCTAGGCAGGCTACGCTTTGTATCACCGGTTTCCAGAATACGCACACAGCTGAAAACCTCTTACGGCAACTGAGGAAGATTATCGCGGAAGGGCTTACCCCAATTGGACTCTCCTGTGGATTTGTGGCATCGGACAACGCCAGCAATATTGTGTGTGCATTAAATATGGGCAAATTCCAGCACGTCCCATGTTTTGCACATACCTTGAATTTGGTGGTGCAGAATTATTTAAAAAACGAGAGGGGCGTGCAAGAGATGCTGTCGGTGGCCAGAAGAATTGCGGGACACTTTCGGCATACAGGCACCACGTACAGAAGACTGGAGCAACACCAAAAACGCCTGAACCTGCCCTGCCATCATCTGAAGCTTCAGAGGTTGGAGGAGCAGCAAAAGGCCATTCAAGCCTATACAATTGAGCACGATATAGGAGGTGGAATGCACCTGTCTCAAGCGCAGTGGAGAATGATTTCAACGTTGTGCAAGGTTCTGCTGCCCTTTGAACTTGCCACATGTGAAGTCAGTTCAGACACTGCCAGCCTGAGTCAGGTCATTCCCCTCATCAGGCTTTTGCAGAAGAAGCTGGAGACATTGAAGGAGGAGCTAACACAGAGCGATTCCGCTAGGCATGTGGGATGTGTGGATGGAGCCCTTAATTCGCTTAACAAGGATTCACGGGTGGTCAATCCGTTGAAATCAGAGCACTACATTTTGGCCACCGTGCTCGATCCTAGATTTAAAACCTACCTTGGATCTCTCTTTCCGGCACACACAAGTCTGCTGGGGTTCAAAGACCTGCTGGTGATAAAATTGTCAAGTTAAGCGGAACGCGACCTGTCAACATCTCCTCCTTCGCATTCTCCCGCAACTGGGGGTGCGAGGAAAAGGCTCAGAATTCCGAGCCCACCCGCTGGCGGTGATGCAGGGCAGTCTGGAGCGACTGCTGATGCTGACATCTGGTCCGGACTGAAGGACCTGACAACGATTACGGAGTCGGACATGTCGTCTACTGGCACTGCATATGATTCTCTCCCCATTGAAAGAATGGTGGAGGATTATATGAGTGACCGCATCCAAGTAGGCACGTCAGACAGTCCGTACTTATACTGGCAGGAAAAAGAGGCAATTTGGAGGCCCTTGCACAAACTGGCTTTATTCTACCTAAGTTGCCCTCCCACAAGTGTGTACTCCGAAAGAGTGTTTAGTGCCGCCGCTCACCTTGTCAGCAATCGGCGTACGAGGTTACTTCCAGAAAATGTGGAGAAGATGATGTTCATTAAAATGAATTATAATCAATTCCTCCGTGGAGACATTGACCAGCAGCAATTGCCTCCACAAAGTACACAGGGAGCTGAGATGGTGGATTCCAGTGGGGATGAATTGATAATCTGTGAGGAGGGGTATGTACACGGTGATATATCGGAGGATGATGATGAGGTGGACATCTTGCCTCTGTAGAGCCAGTTTGTGCAAGGAGAGATTAATTGCTTCTTTTTTGGTGGGGGTCCAAACCAACCCGTCATTTCAGTCACAGTCGTGTGGCAGACCCTGTCACTGAAATGATGGGTTGGTTAAAGTGTGCATGTCCTGTTTATACAACATAAGGGTGGGTGGGAGGGCCCAAGGACAATTCCATCTTCCACCTCTTTTTTTCTTTCATTTTTCTTTGCGTCATGTGCTGTTTGGGGAGTATTTTTTTTGAAGGGCCATCCTGCGTGACACTGCAGTGCCACTCCTAGATGGGCCAGGTGTTTGTGTCGGCCACTAGGGTCGCTTATCTTACTCACACAGCTACCTCATTGCGCCTCTTTTTTTCTTTGCGTCATGTGCTGTTTGGGGAGTGTTTTTTGGAAGGGCCATCCTGCGTGACACTGCAGTGCCACTCCTAGATGGGCCAGGTGTTTGTGTCGGCCGCCAGGGTCGCTTAGCTTACTCACACAGCTACCTCATTGCGCCTCTTTTTTTCTTTGCGTCATGTGCTGTTTGGGGAGTGTTTTTTGGAAGGGCCATCCTGCGTGACACTGCAGTGCCACTCCTAGATGGGCCAGGTGTTTGTGTCGGCCACTAGGGTCGCTTAGCTTAGTCATCCAGCGACCTCGGTGCAAATTTTAGGACTAAAAATAATATTGTGAGGTGTGAGGCGTTCAGAATAGACTGAAAATGAGTGGAAATTATGGTTTTTGAGGTTAATAATACTTTGGGATCAAAATGACCCCCAAATTCTATGATTTAAGCTGTTTTTTAGTGTTTTTGAAAAAAACACCCGAATCCAAAACACACCCGAATCCGACAAAAAAAATTCGGTGGGGTTTTGCCAAAACGCGGTCGAACCCAAAACACGGCCGCGGAACCGAACCCAAAACCAAAACACGAAACCCGAAAAATTTCAAGTGCACATCTCTAATAGAGGGGTTAGTAATGCAGTGATGGTTATAAAAAGGTCAGTGATGTAGTGTAGGGTATAGAGGGGTCAGTTATGTAGTGTGGGGTAAAGAGGGGTCAGTAAAGATACTAAGCTGAAGTACTTAGAACACTTCTTGAATTAAGACACAACCTGCAAGAAAAAGTATGCAATATGGGTGAAAAGGCAAATGTCAGAGGTCTGATACAAGTGACCAGCTCCACACCTTGCACCACATAGCGTTATGTTAAACTGGGATATGTTCTTTTTTGGTGTGTGTGTGTGTGTGTGTGTGTGTGTGTGGGGGGGGGGGGGGTGCCAAAGGAAATTTTTGCCATTGGCTCCTTTGGTCTAGAACCAGCCCTGATCACAAAATATTTTTGTCTGAGCAGACTGGACACTGATCAGCGTTGGCTCATTCTCAGCCCCCCGCCCAGCCTCTGCTGCCAACAGACTGCTATTAGCTAGTTAACCTTCTGCCTTCCCTATCTATGACACAGACTGCTGCTAATGCTACCAGAATGTTCCCAGTGGCTTCACACCAACAGTGAATCCCAGCCGATGATGTAGGGCAGCGTGTGGGGGAGGGGGTCAGTTGCTGTGGCTCCAACATGGTAACCGCCAATGGACTGCAATGCTTTATCGAAAGGGGGGGCGCCAGTCCCTTACTTTGCCAGGGGCGCTTGGACCCCTAGCTACACCTCTGTTGAACCTAACCGATACCCCTAAACTAACCATAATTTCTGCAGTAAAAATCCATGTTTCTATGTATATAGGGGGTCATTCCGAGTTGATCGCTTGCTGCCGTTGTTCGCTGCGTAGCAATCAGTTGAAAAAAAATGGCTAATCTGTGCATGCGCATGCTCCGTAATGTGCATGCGCATCGTACGGGTACAAAGTCCATTGTGGTTTTGCACTAGTTCTAGCGATTATTCCAATCACAGAACAGGCCACAAGGAGATTGACAGAAAGAGGGCGTTTCTGGGTGTCAACTGACCGTTTTCAGGGAGTGCTTGGAAAAATGCAGGCGTGGCAGAAGAAATGCAGACGTGGCTGGGCATTCGCTGGATGGGTGTGTGACATCAAAAGCCGTCCCTCAGTTGTTAGAATCAACGCACACGAAGTGTAACTACAGTGCTGGTCTTATTTTGAAACGATTTTGCAGGCGCTCTGCTACTCAAGTATTCGCACTTCTCCAAAGTGAATATACACTCTCCAGTGGGCAGCGACAATGCGTTTGCATGGCTGCTAAAAACTGCTAGCGAGCAATCAACTCAGAATGACCCCCATAGTGTATTGCAAGAAAATATCTGTAAATCCAATGGTACCGTAAGTGCGGTATATACTCGCACTTCTTTGCGGGGTGAGAACATCTCCCCTAAGTGAAGTCAGCCCTATGAATAGAGTTTGTGTGATCCCTGTGCAGCAGTCACAGAAAGGGTTCATCTCTGCAGTTTGTCACTCAAATTACATTGCTGCATTTTTTCTAGAAGTGGATCTGAGAGCTGTTACCCGCAGACCAGCTACAATAATTATCCTGGGTACTCACTAGACCAGTGGTTCTCAAACTGCACCCTGGGGTGCCTCAGGACACTTGCAGGGGTGCCTTGGATTGGTGGTCCAGGACCAATTCAAAATATTTATAGTTAGTGTTATAGGCAAAACCAGTGCTGTTGGCTGGCAATCATAACATATGTGCACAAGCAGAAGCAAATCCTGTCCCCTACCAAAGGGCCAGTGCTAGGGTGTTTGGCGCCTCCCTGCAAACTATTAATTTGGGCCCTCTCTCCAATACTTAATAAAGGGACAGTGCGCTCCTTAAAAAAAGAAGGTGTGGTATCACAAGGAAGGGGCATGGCCACACAATAGCACCCCAAATCAAAATACGCCACACAGTAGCACTATCTTATTGTCATTACACTGCATGTAATAATAATAATAATAATACCCACAGTCGCAGTGCCCTTTATACACATAACCACCATATCAGTGCAGCTTACACACATAATGCCAACAGTAGCAGTGCCCCTTCTACACATGCCCACGGTGGCAATCCTTTACATGGCAAATATCAACCTGGTTTTGCCATGTAAAGGATTGCCACTTTAAAAACAAACAAACAAAAAAAAAACAACAGGAAAAAACACAAAATCTCTCACTTTCTGATTCTCACACCCTATTACATTCCTCCCTATATATTTAAATGTTTCTATTACTGTATGTTCCCTCTACCCTTCTCCAAACTATACACATCAACATTTTTTAGTATTTCCAGGTAAGTTTTGTGATGTAGGCCATGCACAATTTTAGTTGCCCTAATGTATTTACAGCCTTCTGGAGATATGGCTTCTGGAACTGAACACAGGATTCTAAATGTGGCTGTACCAAGGACCTATACAGTGGCATTACAGGTTGAGTATCCCTTATCCAAAATGCTTGGGACCAGAGGAATTTTGGATATCGGATTTTTCTGTATTTTGGAATAATTGCATACCATAACGAGATATTATGGTGATGGGACCTAAATCTAAGCACAGAAGGCATTTATGTTTCATATACACCTTATACACACAGCCTGAAGGTCATTTTAGCCAATATTTTTTATAACTTTGTGCATTAAACAAAGTGTGTGTACATTCACAGAATTCATTTATGTTTCATATACACCTTATACACACAGTCTGAAGTTCATTTAATACAATATTTTTAATAACTTTGAGTATTAAACAAAGTTTGTGTACACTGAGCCATCAAAACACAAAGGTTTCACCATCTCAGTCTCACTCAAAAAAGTCCGTATTTCGGAATATTCCGTATTTCGGAATATTTGGATATGGGATACTCAACCTGTATTACTTTTTTCTGCTACTGGTTCTTTAACCTATGCAAACAAGCATCTGACTTGCCTTTCCTATTGCTTTGTTACATTGCTCACCTGAAATAGTAATACTTAGATAGCTTTCCTCTTGCCATTATAATGCCCTTAATATTATAGTTAGCCTTTGCATTTTTGAGACGTGTATGATTTTGCATTTTTTGGCATTAAATGTTGCCATGTTCTTGACCATTCCTCTAGTCCAGGGGCGGAACTGCCAGAGACAACGGAGTCAGTTGCCGCCGGGCTCCAGCCCTAAAGGGGCTTCCTCCATTGCCCCCCGGCTGTTACGTGCCCTTCCTACTAAATAGACAAAGGCGCTACCAGCAGGGTCTCGCAGTTTGTACATTCCATGCCGTAACACCCTTCTTTCCACCTTCACAATGAAGCTATTGGTACTTTGCAAAAAAAAAATTATTAGCATTGCAACTCAGCAGATCAATGCAGTGTGCAGCCACACACTCCATATATCTACTCAGCCACAAAGCTGATTATTTCTTCACAAAGTACAAGGTGAGCTCCAAATAGAATTCTCTAGCTTAGATTATACCTTTCTATGCAAGGGTAAATAGCTCAATTGTTTGACTGCAATGCCACAGGAAATGGTTTGGATCCAAGACAGTGTGACTGAATAATAAAGAAACCTTAAGATGAGTTCATGAATGTTGTATAAGTATTAGTGAGAGAAGGGGTCAGGAGCATGCTAGGCTGCAAAAAATAAGGTAGGCTGCAAGTGAAAGTAATGATCTCCTATATATTTTCCCAGATCTGTCACTCTGTGTGGCTAACTCTGGGGGAAGTCACAGCAATGGGCGGAGACGGCATCTGCAGGACGATACACCAGTGCCAGCAGCAGACCGTAACAAAGTGACAGATCAGGGAGAATATATAGGAGGTAGGGAGGTGGCCATGGTACATGGCTGGCCAAGGGACACTAGCTCATGTACCCCTTTACCACTGAGGCTGGCCACCAAGGATGGACCTGTCACCAGTGCACATGCAATAACCTCTTCTGCTGCCCTCTTTGCAACTCAGATTGCCCAGTGCTCCCCTTCGCTAACAGTCCACAAAGTTTCCCCATCTCACGATCTGCCTCCTCACCCCCACTTTCATCTCTACAGCACACGCGCATATCATACAAGATCCCATCATGCGTACGTAGGTCTGAAATGCAAGAGGGAGGTTGGGGGGAGATTGGCATGCGCCAGCAACACCACACAGCTCACTGTGACCACAGTGGAGAGGCTCTGCAACAGGACAATACACCAACCTCGGAGCAAGGAACTGCGTCGGTAAGGAGGAGAACTATTTCAATAGCATAAAAAGGTTAATGCGTCCCACCCTATGGACACCAGACTCATCAAGTCACTGTTGCCAGAGTCTCATACAATGACTCTGAACCTCTAAGCACACTATTTGACTGTCCACACCCTGCTGTGCCTATTACCCATCTCCTCCACCACCCTCAACACTGACCCACACATCATTCACCCACAGAGATACAATAAAGGTAGTTTGGATAAATTAGCTAAATGAAATGGATTTAACCAATTTATCTAAATGACCATTTTTGGATGTTTTCCAGTGTTTGTGAGCAAATGGTCAATTGTCATTTGCTGCCACATATTAGCATAATTTTGTTTCAACTAGAAAAAAAAAATTGGACAGATAATCTAAGTGTGGATCCAGTTTAAAGGTCCGTATTCACGGCCTGATTTTGGGGAGAGATGTGTGCTGAGCGAACTGCTCAGCACACATCTCTGCCCCCGCTCAGCACAGCGTGATGTGTGCTGAGCGTACGGGGGGTGGGGGGGGGCGCTCATTTCACCCCCTGTGTAGGGCATTCTGTGTGTATCCAGTTTAACAGGTGTGAGCATCATACAACTACTGACTTGCGAGTAACTATACAGCAGCTCCATACCTTGTGACTTGAAGAAACACCAGTTAACCCCGGGAATGCTGCAGTCAAAGCAACAATTCCTCTTCTTACATTCCGCTGCACTTATTGTGGAGTATCCGCAATCCCTTCTGCTGTACGGTTCCACATTACATTGTTTCTTGTCACTTCCTGTTGATGCAGTAAGGAAACATCCAGGAATTACAGCAGCTTAGTTTTTTTTTTTTTTAACTGGGGCAATTTAGCTAGATCACAGGGCAATTTAGCTCCTTTGGTCCTTTTTTAGGACCAGTTAATCAGACAGTTGAGCAAACTGAAAAACAGCTAACAGGAAATTTCCACTTAAATGGTATTTTCTAATCTTATCTGACCATGACTAAGAATAAAGGATACACAAGATAAACTCTTAGAGCCATCGACCTTATCCATGTTTAAGCTCCATCAAATCTGTAATCAATAGCACTACATGCTCCCACTTTACCACTGTACTATATACTCTACCTGTGTTTTTAAGGTAAAAACACCATTTAACCCCAGTGACACTTGAATTAAAGCAGCAGCCTCTGGAATAGCATTCCTTAGCATTAATCCCAGGAAATCTGCAATCTTCACGCTCTTTGATAGCCATGCTACATTGCTGTTTACTTGGATGGAGCAGAGAGCACAACATCAGGACATAGGAAATATTACAATGCATGATAAGAAAGGTGTGAGCTCTACAGCAAGGCCTCTAACCCTTTGCCAGTGCCAAATACATAGGGCTTAACTCAGATCTGATCACAGCAGCAAATTTATTAGCTAAAACCATGTACACTGCAGGGGGGGGGGTGTATAATATGTGCAGAGAGAGTTAGATTTTGGTGCGGTGTGTTCAAACTGAAATCTAAATTGCAGTGTAAAAACAAAACAGCCAGTATTTACCCTGCACACAAACAATATAACCCACCTAAATCTCTCTGCAAATGTTATATCTGCCCCCCCCCCAACCCTGCAGTGCACATGGTTTTGCCCACTAGCTAACAAATTTGCTGCATCTGGGAATTACAGCAGCTTAATATTTTTTTTTACAGAAGGTTCAGCAAATTAAATTATTTAGTGAAATACTGTAATCATAACAGTTACAGGGATATTGTAGGTAGATTTATTGTCAGTGGATAAATGTAAAAATTAAACCCTTAGGCATAGTTCCAAAATGCTGTCATTGCAATCCAGATTTTAAGGATATCATGCTTGAGCACAGGTGACTTAATTAGAACTTCGGTCAATGTGAATTAACCATTGGACTCAACCATGGTTATCCTTAAAACCCAGGGGTCTATTTAAGATCGATCTTAATCGATGTTGGGCTTCCAGGTTGAAAAAAAAACACACATTTACTAACATTTTAAAATTTATATAAAAAATCATCTGTTCGTAAATGCAGCGCACATGGTTTTGCCCAACTGCTAACAAAAATCCTGCTGCGATCAACTCAGAATTACCCCCCATGGCCCTCATTCCGAGTTGTTCGCTCGCAAGCTGCTTTTAGCAGCATTGCACACGCTAAGCTGCCGCCTACTGGGAGTGAATCTTAGCATCTTAAAATTGCGAACGAAAGATTTGCAATATTGCGATAAGACATCTCTGTGCAGTTTCTGAGTAGCTCGAGACTTACTCTGCCAGTGCGATCAGTTCAGTGCTTGTCGTTCCTGGTTTGACGTCACAAACACACCCAGCGTTCGCCCAGACACTCCTCCGTTTCTCCAGCCACTCCCGCGTTTTTCCCAGAAACGGTAGCATTTTTTCCCACACGCCCCTAAAACGGCCTGTTTCCGCCCAGAAACACCCACTTCCTGTCAATCACATTACGATCACCAGAACGATGAAAAAACCGTGAGTAATATTCCTAACTGCATAGCAAATTTACTTGGCGCAGTCGCAGTGTGAACATTGCGCATGCGCATTAAGCGGAAAATCGCTGCGATGCGAAGAAAATTACAGAGCGAACAACTCGGAATGACCACCTATGTGCACTGCAGGGAAGTCAGATTTAACATGTGCAGAGAGAGTTAGATTTGGGTGTGGTGTGTTCAATCTGCAATCTAATTTGCAGTGTAAAAATAAAGCAGTCACTATTTACCCTGCACAGAAACAAAATAACTCACCCAAATCTAACTCTTTCTGCACATGTTATATCTGCCTCCCCTGCAGTACACATGGTTTTGCCCAACTGCTAACAAAATTCCTGCTGCGATCAACTTGGAATTACCCCCATCGATTGATGTTTTCACACTGCTCGTGTATATAAGACATAGGGCCTAATTCAGTTTGGATAGTAATACGCGTTCCAACCGCAAAAACTATGAAGAGGATGGGGGCATATACGCAGGGTCCATCCTGTGCGTGTGCCTACATTTTCTCCGGGTGCCCCGCAGAAAATGCGAATGCCTCTGCCTGTCAATCAGTAGAGGGCGTACCTTCGCAGGTATATCGCGATCATGAGCCATGTCTCCCATTTTTGTCATTATAGGTGCTCTGTGAGCTGCTGGCCATGCCCCAGCCCCTCTGTCTCCCGTGAATAGAGATTGAGGCTTATTCAGACCAGATCGCTTCAATTTATTTTCACCCAGCGGGCAATCTGGTTTGCACTGCACATGCGTATGCGCCACAATGCGTAAGTGCGACGGTCCGGAGATCACAAGAAGATTGACAAGAAGAGGGTGTTTGTGTGGGTGGCAACTAAATGTTTCTAGGGAGTGTCCGGAAAAACACTGGAGGGACCCGGCGTTTTGTGGGAGGATTTGTGACGTCACCTCAATGGCTGAGTAAGTGCTGAGCTGTGCAGCTCTTGTGCACATGTGATCACACACCTGCACAGCAAATTTTCCCTTCCGCTGTAGGCGACAACTACCTGATTACAGGGATGCAAAAAACACACCCTAGCGATCAGGTCTGAATTACCCACAATGTGCATATTTGCAGAGCAACAAGCTACAGGGAGCCTTCCACCCCCCCCCCTTCCCCATGGGAAGGGGGGGGGGGTTGTTTGGGTTAGCTGGACATTCCCCAAAAAAGTGACTGTCCTGCAAAAATTGGGATAGTTGGGAGGTATGTTCAAATACATTTATTGTTTTGCATGCAGGGTAAATACTGGCTTCTTTGACATTTAGCCACAAATGCTGCACAGCTGAATTACAGTATTACACTGCAATTAACAGTTATGCTAGGACATTCCCCCTCCCAAATCTACCTCTCTCTGCATGTTACATCTGTCCCACAGTGGCGTGCGGTGAGGTCAGTGGCTAGTGAGGCACTACAGCCATAATGTCCGCCGAATCCTGCCGATGACCCTTAGCCAATGCCCGCTACTGCCTCTGAGCCGATACCCGCTGCCACCGCCAATGGCTTACAAACTCGCCCACAATCAACTGACCCAGCCCTCCACCACTAATTTCTATCTCAGTCCGATGCCGCCAATGCCCGCTGCCTGCCTGCTCATTGTTCTCGTTATATATTATAAATTTTTAAAGAAAAAAAAAATGAGTGTTTGGGACTGGGAAGGGTGAGGGAGGAGGACATGAATGCAATTTTGTTGTCCAGGGCTTCCATTAACTTAAAGGAGAAGGGTCTGAATGGGTTAAAAAAAATGTGTGAGGTCCCCCCTCCTTAGTATAACCAGCCTCGGGCTCTTTGAGCCGGTCCTGGTTATTTAAATACTGGGGGAAAAATTGGACAGGGGTTCCCCGTATTTAGACAACCAGCACCGGGCTCTTAGACCGGTCCAGGTTCCAAAAATACGTGGGACAATAGATGTAGGGGTCCCCCATATTTTTAAAACCAGCACCGGGCTCCACTAGCCAGAGAGATAATGCCACAGCTGGGGGACACTTTTATGTAGGTCCCTGCGGCCCTGGCATTACCCCTCCAACTAGTCACCCCTGGCTGGGGTTCCCTGGAGGAGTGGGGACCCCTTAAATCAAGAGGTTCCTCCCCTCGAGGCACCCAAGGGCCAGGGGTGAAGCCCGAGGCTGTCCCCAGCACCCCTGGGTGGTGGGTGCCGGGCTGATAGCCATGTGTGTAAAAAAAGAATATTGTTTTTTCGTTGTGGAACTACAAGGCCCAGCAAGCCTCCCCCGCTTGCTGGTACTTGGAGAACCTCAAGTACCAGCAGGCGGGGAAATAACGGGCTTGCTGGTACCTGTAGTTCTACAACAACAAAAAATACCCAAATAAAAACACAAACACACACAGCGTGACAGTAAAATTATTGAGACAGGCTGTAGCATGTGGGTGCATGTAACCCTATAAAAGTGATGGATTGGGTGACTATTACAATACCCACTGTTGCTGTCTGAAAAATGATGGATTTATAGATTGCTCTGCCGAGACATGTTTTTTTCTAAAATGCACCACAGGTATGGATGGATAGTATACTTGACGACACAGAGGTAGGTAGAGCAGTGGCCTACTGTACCGTACTGCTATATATTATATTATTTATTATTATTATTATCCTTTATTTATATGGCGCCACAAGGGTTCCGCAGTGCCCAATTACAGAGTACATAAACAAATAATCAAACAGGAAAACAGCAACCTAGAGTTGACGACAATATAGGACAAGTACAGGGTAAATAAACATAGCTACATCAGCAGATGACACTGGAATAAGTATCAGGTGGCAGAAGACTGCTGGATTTGGTGCAGCTGAAGATTATTAAAGTAAGAAAAGAGTAAGCACATGAGGGAAGAGGGCCCTGCTCGTGAGAGCTTACATTCTAAAAGGGAGGGGTAGACAGACAGGGGTGAGACAGATGGGGTACATAGAGAGCATGGAACAGAGGTTTAGGATGAGATTTGGCTGGGTTTGGTGAAGAAGTGGGTCTTGAGAGCCCGTTTGAAGTTTTGTAGAGAGGTGGAGAGTCTGAGGGGGAGAGGTAGGGAATTCCAGAGAAGTGGTGCAGCACGTGAAAAATCTTGGAGGTAGGAGTGGGAGGAAGTAATCCGTAGGCAGGAGAGTCGGTGTGCATTAGCAGAGCGAAGAGGACGGGTGGGAGTGTAAAGCGAGATAAGATCAGAGATGTAGATGGGAGAGGAGTGGGTGAGGGCTTTGTAAGCAAGTGTGAGAAGCTTGAAATGGATTCTGAAAGGGAAGGGGAGCCAGTGAAGGACTAATAAGAGAGGAGAGGTGGACGTAGTGCGTTTGGTGAGGAAAATGAGCCGGGCAGCAGCATTGAGGATAGATTGGAGTGGAGAGAGGTATTTGTCAGGAATGCCAGTCAGGAAGAGATTACAGCAGTCCAGTCTGGAGATGACCAGTGAGTGGATAAGAGTCTTAGTAGCATCCTGGGTCAGAAAGGGTCTGATCCTGGAAATATTTTTTAGATGAAAACGGCAGGTTTGTGAGAGGTGCTGAATGTGTGGTTTGAAGGAGAGGGAGGAGTCAAGGATTACTCCAAGACAGCGCGCTTGGGGGGTAGAGGAGATAGTAGTGCCATCAATAGATAATGAGATTGTAGGAGGTGAGATTATGCGGGAGGGAGGGAAGATGATCAGCTCGGTCTTAGACATGTTAAGTTTAAGAAAGCGCTGGGACATCCAGGAAGAGATAGCAGAGAGACAGTTGGAGATACGAGTGAGGAGAGTAGGGGAGAGGTCTGGAGAGGAAAGATAGATTTGAGTGTCATCAGCATAGAGATGATATTGGAAACCAAAAGAACTAATGAGCTTACCTAGTGAGGACGTATAGAGAGAGAAGAGAAGAGAAGAGGACCAAGGACAGAACCTTGGGGTACCCCTACAGTTAGTGGAAGTGAGGGGGAGGTGGAGTCATGAGAGGAGACAGAGAATGAACGGTCAGAAAGGTAGGACGACAACCAAGAGAGGGCAGTGTTACGCAGACCAATGGAGTGAAGGATTTGCAGTAGGAGAGGATGGTCCACAGTGTCAAAAGCAGCAGAGAGATCAAGTAGAATAAGTAGAGAGTAGTGTCCCTTAGATTTAGCAGCATGGAGGTCATTGCATACTTTTGTAAGGGCAGTTTCAGTGGAGTGGAGAGGACGGAAGCCAGACTGGAATGGGTCAAGCAGTGAGTGTGAGGAAAGAAAGGAAGTAAGGCGGTTGTAGACAATACGCTCAAGGAGTTTGGAGGCAAAAGGGAGGAAAGAGATGGGTCGGTAGTTGGAGAGAGTGTTTGGATCAAGGGTAGGTTTTTTAAGAATAGGAGAGATGAGAGCGTGCTTGAAGGCAGAGGGGACAGTGCCTGATGAGAGGGAGAGATTGAGAAGGTGGGAAAGATGGGAACAAGCAGAAGAAGAGAGGTGGCAAAGGAGGCGGGAGGGGATAGGGTCAAGTGGGGAGGTGGTGAGGGGACAGGAACGAATGAGGGCCATGACTTCCTCTCCAGATGCATGGGAGAAAGATGACAGAGTTGGTGCGAGGGATGGGGAGGGTTGGTAAGGGATGGGAGAAGGCTGGTTACTGATAGTCTGGTGTGATGTGATGTCCTGACGTATGGAGTCAATTTTGGATGTGAAGTAAGTGGCAAAGTCAAGAGCAGAGAGTGAGGAAGGGAGACGAGGTGGAGGTGGGCAGAGGAGTGAGTTGAGAGTGGCAAAGAGGCGCCGGGGGTTGGAAGACTGGGAGGAGATGAGGTTCTTGAAGTATGACTGTTTAGCAAGAGAAAGGGCAGCACTGAAGGATGAGAGCATAAGTTTGAAATGGAGGAAGTCTGCCTTAGAGCGTGATTTCCTCCAGTGTCGCTCAGCAGTACATGAGCATTTTTGCAGATATCTGGTGCATTTGGTGTGCCAGGGTTGAGGTGTTAATTTGCAAGGGTGAATAGTGGTTGGTGGAGCAACAGAGTCAAGAGCAGAAGTAAGGGAAGCATTGTATGTGGAAGTGGCTTGTTCAGGGCATGAGAGAGAGAGAATAGGAGAGAGAAGTGAGTCAAACAGGGAGGAAAGGAATGTGGTGTCAATAGCTTCAATGTTACGCTTAGTGATGGTAGCCTTAGGAGGTAGAGATGGGGAAGTCGAGAGAGATAGGTTGAAGGAGAGCAGGTGGTGGTCAGAGAGGGGAAATGGGGAGTTGGAAAAATCAGAAATATCACAGCGGTGAGTGAAGACCAGATCCAGTGAGCTCCCATTCACATGGGAGGGTGAGGAGGTCCACTGGGAGAGACCAAGTGAAGAGGTGAGGTTAAGGAGTTTAGAGGCAGGGGATTGTGTGGGGATGTCAATAGGGATGTTGAAATCGCCTAGGATAATGGTGGGAATGTCAGAAGAGAGGAAGTGAGGAAGCCAGGAAGCAAAGTTGTCGATGAATTTGGAAGCAGTGCCAGGGGGGCGGTAAATGACAGCTACTCTAAGATGGACTGGTTGGAAGAGGCATATGGCGTGGACCTCAAATGTAGAGAATATAAGGGATGGTTCTGGTGGTATGAGTTGGTAGGAGTAACTAGAAGGTAAAAGGACCCCAACACCACCCCCATGGCGACCCCCAGGTCGGGGTGTGTGTGTGAATGTAAGGCCCCCAGCAGAGAGAGCAGCAGCAGAAGTAGTGTCAGAGGGCATAATCCAAGTTTCAGTAATGGCTAGTAGGTGTAGGGAGTTGGAAATGAAAAGGTCATGAGTGGGGACCAGTTTGTTACAAACAGATCTGGCATTCCAGAGGGCACAGGATAGGGGGTATGAGTTTGTGGGAGAGATGTGAATTAGATTTTCAGGGTTGCTGTAGCGATGAGGTGGGATTAACTTTGAGGGCAGGGATGATGAGAGAGTAGTGATGGTACGGGTGCCTGAGCTAGGAGGGGAAACTGCAGGAGGTGGGCAGGGAGGGAGGTCAGTGTGATGTGGATGGGGGTGTGGGGAGGTGACAGGGAAGGGAGAGAGGGAGCAGGGCTGAGTTGTGGGGTAGCAGGACCATGGGGCAGAGGTGAATGAAAGTGGGGTAACAGGAAAGGTGGGGGAAGGAAACAGAGGGATGGAGGGGAGACAGAGGAGGGGAGAGAGGAGGAGGTGGAGGAGACTAGTGGGGAAGGATAAAGATACATTATTAGGTAGACACTGAGTGATGTGGGGAGTATAAGAAAACCTTGACATAGTGTTAAGTAGGTAAATAGGTTGAAGTAGTGGAAGTAGGAGAGGAGACTGTAAGGCAATCCGAGCAGAAGAATTGCAGAAATGCAGGTGAGAAAAGCAGTGTAGGCTCAAGGGGTGTAGATTTAGTATGAAATGAGTCAAAAGCGTAGATAAAGTGGGTGCAGAAATGTATTTGGAGTGTAAGAAATGAAAGGATTGTGAGAGGTTTAAGAAGCAATGGTAATTATGTTAGATGTTTTAAGTGTTTGCAGGTAAAATTGCATTGGTGCAGCTGTGCTTAAAAAACAAAATTACAATAATACAGATACAGGCATTTGTAGGTGAAATGGATGGTTTATGAAATGTCCAAGTAAGGTAGTTCTGTGCTATGTAATCAGATGCAACAATCAGGAGGTGAGTGATCTGAGGAGTAAGTGACTCACATTTGTTATTAGTTCTTCAGTTTTCTTTGTTTTGTTAGATTGGTGTGCTTCTGTTTTCCTTCTTTTTCACTTCGATTGAACGCTGATTGAACACTGCTGTTATGTGTCAATTTTATCACGCTTTGATAAAAATGCACGCTTGGATCAATAAATGCACAGCCAAACGGCTTTGCACAGCCTACACCATTGGACTAAAGTAGAAGACTATTACAAGTGAAACCAATAATTGAAATCTGTAACCACACCCCACCCCCTCAAATGCCAGGCAATAAATTACCTTAAAAACAACAACCAGGCATTCCACAAAGATTAAACTGGGTCTATATCATTCAAAACTTTAAAAAAGTACTTAAAAATCACATACTATGCAATATTGTTTCAATTTGCATTACCCAGCAGAATTAGCTTTGCATATATAGATATAGTGCAGCAGAATATATTGGTGGTTGTAGTCAATTGTAATTACTCAGAAGAATTAGCTTTTCATATATAGATATAGTGCAGCAGAATATATTGGTGGTTGTAGTCAATTGTAATTACCCAGCAGAATTAGCTTTGCAAATATAGATATAGTGCAGCAGAATATATTGGTGGTTGTAGTCAATTGTAATTACCCAGCAGAATTAGCTTTGCATATATATAGTGCAGCAGAATATATTGGTGGTTGTAGTAAATTGTAATTACCCAGCAGCAGCTCTACTGCACTCAACATCACCAGTGCTCACAATATATATAATGCTATATACTATGCCATAGTGGTGCTTACTATATAACACCTCCTACTGCGTTCCCCCTGGCAATGAGCATGACACCCAGAGAGTGAAACCCCTGGCAATGAGCATGACACCCAGCACGTGAAACTCTTGGCATTGAGCAGTTTTTGTAAAAGTAATTAGAAGCTTTACTGTAGGGCATAGTGTATCACAGATATTGTGGTGAGTGACATAATATGTTCCAAAGGGCATTAATGTGTGGGGCTTAACATGGTGGAAATTACTGTACTTTTTTCCCTGTGGTGGCCGAGGTCTGTTGGTGCAGGGTCAAGAACTGGGGTGTAAGGTAGTCTTTGCCTGCAAGGCTACGCTCATTTTATGGAGACCATACCCATACATTTAAGTGTGGCATATACCTGCGCTTGCTCGCGGGGTGAGAACATCTCCCTAATTGAATTTAGCGATATGAATAGAGGTTGTGCAGCAGCCACAGACAGGGTTAATCTCTGCAGCTTGTCACTAAATTACATTGTTGCAATTTTAGCTGGGAGCTGCAATAATTACTCTAATACATAACACAGCCAACACTTCTATATTCACACAATATACTGCATGGTGAATATAGCAGTGGGTTGCAGAGAAAAAAAATATGCTGGCAAAAAAATCCAATTGAGTGATTAAACAGCTCTTCATTTTCTGGCTTTATTTTTATGCTAACAAATTTGTTCTCTGAAAAGTGTCCACAAAGCCAAGTATCTGATTAACACCTTTGTAGGGATGGTTTTTCACCTATTACTAAATTAAACTTGCTTCATTGGAATGGCAGCAAGATGCATCGTCATTTCAATATCTACTGAAATAATACAGGTTGACACCAGGAAACATTAACGCCACTGCATCCTTGCTGCTTTCTCATGTGGAAGTCTGTTTAATGTGAAAACAAGGTGATATCTAATTAGCACACAGGTAAGGAATTAAGAAAATCTTTATTTAAGGGTGAAGATGTTTCTCACAAAATCGTTGCCCCAATGCATCATTGAAATTCAAGCTGGAAAGATGATTTTAATATATCACTTGTACATTTTGTATTGCTCTTCTGGTGACAATGTAGTTTGTTTTTGTCAATTACCATTTTAATAATAGGGTAAAGAAAATTAAGTGGATTTTTGAAAGAAAACAATACTGTCAATATACTATTAAAACAAATTAAAATGGTAAAAGTTATTGTACTTTAAGTAAAAATAAAAGAGCTAAAATATCAATCCCAATTTTGGATTACTTTAATTAAAAAAAAATGCATATAGCAGAGGATAGTTTCAATCTGCCTACCTCTGGGTTATCGGCCCAGCATGCTTCCATTGCAGTACTCTGCTGCACATGTAAGTGCAAGAGATCCTGAAGCACTCACTCATCATGGGAAAGTACCAATGTGTTTCTTCGTTGGTTGATGGAAGAAACATCTTACAAAAACTCTCCAGATTATTGACTTTTTAAAGTTTTTCTAGGAAACGTTCTAGATAATTGCTTATTAGCCTTTGTCAGTATGTACTTTTTGCAAAGTGTCTCTGTGGCGCAATCGGTTAGTGTGTTCGGCTATTAACCAAAAGGTTGGTGGTTCAATCCCACCCAGGGATGTAATTGACCTTGTGATCGGAGTTTGGTGATATTTAAGTAGACAAGTCAAAATTTCAAACCCCCTGTTATGGTGTGGGTACCTGGCCTTCCCTGATGTAATCAGAGTTAGATTTGATTCAGTGATTTTATAAAAACAGCTAGGAAGCACAATTTAGCAGTAGGTTGCAGAGAAAAAAAATATGCTGGCAGAAAAATCCAATTGAGTGATTAAACAGCTCTTCATTTTCTGGCTTTATTTTTATGCTATCAAATTTGTTCTCTGAAAAGTGTCCACAAAGCCAAGTCTCTGATTAACACCTTTGTAAGGATGGTTTTTCACCTATTACTAAATTAAACTTGCTTCATTGGAAAGGCAGCAAGATGCATCCTCATTTCAATGTCTACTGAAATAATACAGGTTGACACCAGGAAACATTAACGCCACTGCATCCTTGCTGCTTTCTCATGTGGAAGTCTGTTTAATGTGAAAACAAGGTGATATCTAATTAGCACACAGGTAAGGAATTAAGAAAATCTTTATTTAAGGGTAAAGATGTTTCTCACAAAATCGTTGCCCCAATGCATCATTGAAATTCAACCTGGAAAGATGATTTTAATATATCACTTGTACATTTTGTATTGCTCTTCTGGTGACAATGTAGTTTGTTTTTGTCAATTACCATTTTAATAATAGGGTAAAGAAAATTAAGTGGATTTTTGAAAGAAAACAATACTGTCAATATACTATTAAAACAAATTAAAATGGTAAAAGTTATTGTACTTTAAGTAAAAATAAAAGAGCAAAAATATCCATCCCAGTTTTGGATTACTTTAATTAACAAAAAAAAATGCATATAGCAAAGGATAGTTTCAATCTGCCTACCTCTGGGTTATGGGCCCAGCATGCTTCCATTGCTGTACTCTCCTGCACATGTAAGTGCAAGAGATCCTGAAGCACTCACTCATCATGGGAAAGTACCAATGTGTTTCTTTGTTGGTTGATGGAAGAAACATCTTACAAAAACTCTCCAGATTATTGACTTTTTAAAGTTTTTCTAGGAAACGTTCTAGATGAATGTTTATTAGCCTTTGTCAGTATGTACTTTTTGCAAAGTGTCTCTGTGGCGCAATCGGTTAGTGTGTTCGGCTATTAACCAAAAGGTTGGTGGTTCAATCCCACCCAGGGATGTAATTGACCTTGTGATCGGATTTTGGTGATATTTAAGTAGACAAGTCAAAATTTCAAACCCCCTGTTATGGTGTGGGTACCTGGCCTTCCCTGATGTAATCAGAGTTAGATTTGATTCAGTGATTTTATAAAAACAGCTAGGAAGCACAATTTAGCAGTAGGTTGCAGAGAAAAAAAATATGCTGGCAGAAAAATCCAATTGAGTGATTAAACAGCTCTTCATTTTCTGGCTTTATTTTTATGCTAACAAATTTGTTCTCTGAAAAGTGTCCACAAAGCCAAGTCTCTGATTAACACCTTTGTAAGGATGGTTTTTCACCTATTACTAAATTAAACTTGCTTCATTGGAAAGGCAGCAAGATGCATCCTCATTTCAATGTCTACTGAAATAATACAGGTTGACACCAGGAAACATTAACGCCACTGCATCCTTGCTGCTTTCTCATGTGGAAGTCTGTTTAATGTGAAAACAAGGTGATATCTAATTAGCACACAGGTAAGGAATTAAGAAAATCTTTATTTAAGTGTGAAGATGTTTCTCACAAAATCGTTGCCCCAATGCATCATTGAAATTCAAGCTGGAAAGATGATTTTAATATATCACTTGTACATTTTGTATTGCTCTTCTGGTGACAATGTAGTTTGTTTTTGTCAATTACCATTTTAATAATAGGGTAAAGAAAATTAAGTGGATTTTTGAAAGAAAACAATACTGTCAATATACAATTAAAACAAATTAAAATGGTAAAAGTTATTGTACTTTAAGTAAAAATAAAAGAGTCAAAATATCAATCCCAGTTTTGGATTACTTTAATTAACAAAAAAAATGCATATAGCAGAGGATAGTTTCAATCTGCCTACCTCTGGGTTATGGGCCCAGCATGCTTCCATTGCTGTACTCTGCTGCACATGTAAGTGCAAGATATCCTGAAGCACTCACTCATCATGGGAAAGTACCAATATGTTTCTTCGTTGGTTGATGGAAGAAACATCTTACAAAAACTCTCCAGATTATTGACTTTTTAAAGTTTTTCTAGGAAACGTTTTAGATGAATGCTTATTAGCCTTTGTCAGTATTTACTTCTGCAAAGTGTCTCTGTGGCGCAATCAGTTAGTGTGTACGGCTACTAACCAAAATGTTGGTGGTTCAATCACACCCAGGGACGTAATTGACCTTGTGATCAGATTTTGGTGATCTTTAAGTAGACAAGTCAAAATTTCAAACCCCCTGTTATGGTGTAGGGTACCTGGCCTTCTCTGATGTAATCAGAGTTAGATTTGATTCAGTGATTTTATAAAAACAGCTAGGAAGCACAATTTAGCAGTGGGTTGCAGAGAAAAAGAAATATGCTGGCAAAAAAATCCAATTGAGTGATTAAACAGCTCTTCATTTTCTGGCTTTATTTTTATGCTAACAAATTTGTTCTCTGAAAAGTGTCCACAAAGCCAAGTCTCTGATTAACACCTTTGTAGGGATGTTTTTTCACCTATTACTAAATTAAACTTGCTTCATTGGAAAGGCAGCAAGATGCATCCTCATTTCAATGTCTACTGAAATAATACAGGTTGACACCAGGAAACATTAACGCCACTGCATCCTTGCTGCTTTCTCATGTGGAAGTCTGTTTAATGTGAAAACAAGGTGATATCTAATTAGCACACAGGTAAGGAATTAAGAAAATCTTTATTTAAGTGTGAAGATGTTTCTCACAAAATCGTTGCCCCAATGCATCATTGAAATTCAAGCTGGAAAGATGATTTTAATATATCACTTGTACATTTTGTATTGCTCTTCTGGTGACAATGTAGTTTGTTTTTGTCAATTACCATTTTAATAATAGGGTAAAGAAAATTAAGTGGATTTTTGAAAGAAAACAATACTGTCAATATACTATTAAAACAAATTAAAATGGTAAAAGTTATTGTACTTTAAGTAAAAATAAAAGAGCTAAAATATCAATCCCAATTTTGGATTACTTTAATTAAAAAAAAATGCATATAGCAGAGGATAGTTTCAATCTGCCTACCTCTGGGTTATCGGCCCAGCATGCTTCCATTGCAGTACTCTGCTGCACATGTAAGTGCAAGAGATCCTGAAGCACTCACTCATCATGGGAAAGTACCAATGTGTTTCTTCGTTGGTTGATGGAAGAAACATCTTACAAAAACTCTCCAGATTATTGACTTTTTAAAGTTTTTCTAGGAAACGTTCTAGATGAATGCTTATTAGCCTTTGTCAGTATGTACTTTTTGCAAAGTGTCTCTGTGGCGCAATCGGTTAGTGTGTTCGGCTATTAACCAAAAGGTTGGTGGTTCAATCCCACCCAGGGATGTAATTGACCTTGTGATCGGAGTTTGGTGATATTTAAGTAGACAAGTCAAAATTTCAAACCCCCTGTTATGGTGTGGGTACCTGGCCTTCCCTGATGTAGTTAGATTTGATTCAGTGATTTTATAAAAACAGCTAGGAAGCACAATTTAGCAGTAGGTTGCAGAGAAAAAAAATATGCTGGCAGAAAAATCCAATTGAGTGATTAAACAGCTCTTCATTTTCTGGCTTTATTTTTATGCTAACAAATTTGTTCTCTGAAAAGTGTCCACAAAGCCAAGTCTCTGATTAACACCTTTGTAAGGATGGTTTTTCACCTATTACTAAATTAAACTTGCTTCATTGGAAAGGCAGCAAGATGCATCCTCATTTCAATGTCTACTGAAATAATACAGGTTGACACCAGGAAACATTAACGCCACTGCATCCTTGCTGCTTTCTCATGTGGAAGTCTGTTTAATGTGAAAACAAGGTGATATCTAATTAGCACACAGGTAAGGAATTAAGAAAATCTTTATTTAAGGGTAAAGATGTTTCTCACAAAATCGTTGCCCCAATGCATCATTGAAATTCAACCTGGAAAGATGATTTTAATATATCACTTGTACATTTTGTATTGCTCTTCTGGTGACAATGTAGTTTGTTTTTGTCAATTACCATTTTAATAATAGGGTAAAGAAAATTAAGTGGATTTTTGAAAGAAAACAATACTATCAATATACTATTAAAACAAATTAAAATGGTAAAAGTTATTGTACTTTAAGTAAAAATAAAAGAGCAAAAATATCCATCCCAGTTTTGGATTACTTTAATTAACAAAAAAAATGCATATAGCAAAGGATAGTTTCAATCTGCCTACCTCTGGGTTATGGGCCCAGCATGCTTCCATTGCTGTACTCTGCTGCACATGTAAGTGCAAGAGATCCTGAAGCACTCACTCATCATGGGAAAGTACCAATGTGTTTCTTTGTTGGTTGATGGAAGAAACATCTTACAAAAACTCTCCAGATTATTGACTTTTTAAAGTTTTTCTAGGAAACGTTCTAGATGAATGTTTATTAGCCTTTGTCAGTATGTACTTTTTGCAAAGTGTCTTTGTGGCGCAATCGGTTAGTGTGTTCGGCTATTAACCAAAAGGTTGGTGGTTCAATCCTACCCAGGGATGTAATTGACCTTGTGATCGGATTTTGGTGATATTTAAGTAGACAAGTCAAAATTTCAAACCCCCTGTTATGGTGTGGGTACCTGGCCTTCCCTGATGTAATCAGAGTTAGATTTGATTCAGTGATTTTATAAAAACAGCTAGGAAGCACAATTTAGCAGTAGGTTGCAGAGAAAAAAAATATGCTGGCAGAAAAATCCAATTGAGTGATTAAACAGCTCTTCATTTTCTGGCTTTATTTTTATGCTAACAAATTTGTTCTCTGAAAAGTGTCCACAAAGCCAAGTCTCTGATTAACACCTTTGTAAGGATGGTTTTTCACCTATTACTAAATTAAACTTGCTTCATTGGAAAGGCAGCAAGATGCATCCTCATTTCAATGTCTACTGAAATAATACAAGTTGACACCAGGAAACATTAACACCACTGCATCCTTGCTGCTTTCTCATGTGGAAGTCTGTTTAATGTGAAAACAAGGTGATATCTAATTAGCACACAAGTAAGGAATTAAGAAAATCTTTATTTAAGGGTGAAGATGTTTCTCACAAAATCGTTGCCCCAATGCATCATTGAAATTCAAGCTGGAAAGATGATTTTAATATATCACTTGTACATTTTGTATTGCTCTTCTGGTGACAATGTAGTTTGTTTTTGTCAATTACCATTTTAATAATAGGGTAAAGAAAATTAAGTGGATTTTTGAAAGAAAACAATACTGTCAATATACAATTAAAACAAATTAAAATGGTAAAAGTTATTGTACTTTAAGTAAAAATAAAAGAGTCAAAATATCAATCCCAGTTTTGGATTACTTTAATTAACAAAAAAAATGCATATAGCAGAGGATAGTTTCAATCTGCCTACCTCTGGGTTATGGGCCCAGCATGCTTCCATTGCTGTACTCTACTGCACATGTAAGTGCAAGATATCCTGAAGCACTCACTCATCATGGGAAAGTACCAATATGTTTCTTCGTTGGTTGATGGAAGAAACATCTTACAAAAACTCTCCAGATTATTGACTTTTTAAAGTTTTTCTAGGAAACGTTTTAGATGAATGCTTTTTAGCCTTTGTCAGTATTTACTTCTGCAAAGTGTCTCTGTGGTGCAATCAGTTAGTGTGTACGGCTACTAACCAAAATGTTGGTGGTTCAATCACACCCAGGGACGTAATAGACCTTGTGATCAGATTTTGGTGATCTTTAAGTAGACAAGTCAAAATTTCAAACCCCCTGTTATGGTGTAGGGTACCTGGCCTTCTCTGATGTAATCAGAGTTAGATTTGATTCAGTGATTTTATAAAAACAGCTAGGAAGCACAATTTAGCAGTGGGTTGCAGAGAAAAAGAAATATGCTGGCAAAAAAATCCAATTGAGTGATTAAACAGCTCTTCATTTTCTGGCTTTATTTTTATGCTAACAAATTTGTTCTCTGAAAAGTGTCCACAAAGCCAAGTCTCTGATTAACACCTTTGTAGGGATGGTTTTTCACCTATTACTAAATTAAACTTGCTTCATTGGAAAGGCAGCAAGATGCATCCTCATTTCAATGTCTACTGAAATAATACAGGTTGACACCAGGAAACATTAACGCCACTGCATCCTTGCTGCTTTCTCATGTGGAAGTCTGTTTAATGTGAAAACAAGGTGATATCTAATTAGCACACAGGTAAGGAATTAAGAAAATCTTTATTTAAGGGTGAAGATGTTTCTCATAAAATCGTTGCCCCAATGCATCATTGAAATTCAAGCTGGAAAGATGATTTTAATATATCACTTGTACATTTTGTATTGCTCTTCTGGTGACAATGTAGTTTGTTTTTGTCAATTACCATTTTAATAATAGGGTAAAGAAAATGAAGTGGATTTTTGAAAGAAAACAATACTGTCAATATACTATTAAAACAAATTAAAATGGTAAAAGTTATTGTACTTTAAGTAAAAATAAAAGAGCCAAAATATCAATCCCAGTTTTGGATTACTTTAATTAACAAAAAAAATTGCATATAGCAAAGGATAGTTTCAATCTGCCTACCTCTGGGTTATGGGCCCAGCATGCTTCCACTGCAGTACTCTGCTGCACATGTAAGTGCAAGAGATCCTGAAGCACTCACTCATCATGGGAAAGTACCAATGTGTTTCTTCGTTGGTTGATGGAAGAAACATCTTACAAAAACTCTCCAGATTATTGACTTTTTAAAGTTTTGCTAGGAAACGTTTTAGATGAATGCTTATTAGCCTTTGTCAGTATGGACTTTTGCAAAGTGTCTCTGTGGCGCAATCAGTTAGTATGTACGGCTATTAACCAAAAGGTTGGTGGTTCAATCCCACCCAGGGACGTAATTGACCTTGTTATCAGATTTTGGTGATCTTTAAGTAGACAAGTCAAATTTCATACCCCCTGTTATGGTGTAGGGTACCTGGCCTTCTCTGATGTAATCAGAGTTAGATTTGATTCAGTGATTTTATAAAAACAGCTAGGAAGCACAATTTAGCAGTAGGTTGCAGAGAAAAAAAATATGCTGGCAGAAAAATCCAATTGAGTGATTAAACAGCTCTTCATTTTCTGGCTTTATTTTTATGCTATCAAATTTGTTCTCTGAAAAGTGTCCACAAAGCCAAGTCTCTGATTAACACCTTTGTAAGGATGGTTTTTCACCTATTACTAAATTAAACTTGCTTCATTGGAAAGGCAGCAAGATGCATCCTCATTTCAATGTCTACTGAAATAATACAGGTTGACACCAGGAAACATTAACGCCACTGCATCCTTGCTGCTTTCTCATGTGGAAGTCTGTTTAATGTGAAAACAAGGTGATATCTAATTAGCACACAGGTAAGGAATTAAGAAAATCTTTATTTAAGGGTAAAGATGTTTCTCACAAAATCGTTGCCCCAATGCATCATTGAAATTCAACCTGGAAAGATGATTTTAATATATCACTTGTACATTTTGTATTGCTCTTCTGGTGACAATGTAGTTTGTTTTTGTCAATTACCATTTTAATAATAGGGTAAAGAAAATTAAGTGGATTTTTGAAAGAAAACAATACTGTCAATATACTATTAAAACAAATTAAAATGGTAAAAGTTATTGTACTTTAAGTAAAAATAAAAGAGCAAAAATATCCATCCCAGTTTTGGATTACTTTAATTAACAAAAAAAAATGCATATAGCAAAGGATAGTTTCAATCTGCCTACCTCTGGGTTATGGGCCCAGCATGCTTCCATTGCTGTACTCTCCTGCACATGTAAGTGCAAGAGATCCTGAAGCACTCACTCATCATGGGAAAGTACCAATGTGTTTCTTTGTTGGTTGATGGAAGAAACATCTTACAAAAACTCTCCAGATTATTGACTTTTTAAAGTTTTTCTAGGAAACGTTCTAGATGAATGTTTATTAGCCTTTGTCAGTATGTACTTTTTGCAAAGTGTCTCTGTGGCGCAATCGGTTAGTGTGTTCGGCTATTAACCAAAAGGTTGGTGGTTCAATCCCACCCAGGGATGTAATTGACCTTGTGATCGGATTTTGGTGATATTTAAGTAGACAAGTCAAAATTTCAAACCCCCTGTTATGGTGTGGGTACCTGGCCTTCCCTGATGTAATCAGAGTTAGATTTGATTCAGTGATTTTATAAAAACAGCTAGGAAGCACAATTTAGCAGTAGGTTGCAGAGAAAAAAAATATGCTGGCAGAAAAATCCAATTGAGTGATTAAACAGCTCTTCATTTTCTGGCTTTATTTTTATGCTAACAAATTTGTTCTCTGAAAAGTGTCCACAAAGCCAAGTCTCTGATTAACACCTTTGTAAGGATGGTTTTTCACCTATTACTAAATTAAACTTGCTTCATTGGAAAGGCAGCAAGATGCATCCTCATTTCAATGTCTACTGAAATAATACAGGTTGACACCAGGAAACATTAACGCCACTGCATCCTTGCTGCTTTCTCATGTGGAAGTCTGTTTAATGTGAAAACAAGGTGATATCTAATTAGCACACAGGTAAGGAATTAAGAAAATCTTTATTTAAGTGTGAAGATGTTTCTCACAAAATCGTTGCCCCAATGCATCATTGAAATTCAAGCTGGAAAGATGATTTTAATATATCACTTGTACATTTTGTATTGCTCTTCTGGTGACAATGTAGTTTGTTTTTGTCAATTACCATTTTAATAATAGGGTAAAGAAAATTAAGTGGATTTTTGAAAGAAAACAATACTGTCAATATACAATTAAAACAAATTAAAATGGTAAAAGTTATTGTACTTTAAGTAAAAATAAAAGAGTCAAAATATCAATCCCAGTTTTGGATTACTTTAATTAACAAAAAAAATGCATATAGCAGAGGATAGTTTCAATCTGCCTACCTCTGGGTTATGGGCCCAGCATGCTTCCATTGCTGTACTCTGCTGCACATGTAAGTGCAAGATATCCTGAAGCACTCACTCATCATGGGAAAGTACCAATATGTTTCTTCGTTGGTTGATGGAAGAAACATCTTACAAAAACTCTCCAGATTATTGACTTTTTAAAGTTTTTCTAGGAAACGTTTTAGATGAATGCTTATTAGCCTTTGTCAGTATTTACTTCTGCAAAGTGTCTCTGTGGCGCAATCAGTTAGTGTGTACGGCTACTAACCAAAATGTTGGTGGTTCAATCACACCCAGGGACGTAATTGACCTTGTGATCAGATTTTGGTGATCTTTAAGTAGACAAGTCAAAATTTCAAACCCCCTGTTATGGTGTAGGGTACCTGGCCTTCTCTGATGTAATCAGAGTTAGATTTGATTCAGTGATTTTATAAAAACAGCTAGGAAGCACAATTTAGCAGTGGGTTGCAGAGAAAAAGAAATATGCTGGCAAAAAAATCCAATTGAGTGATTAAACAGCTCTTCATTTTCTGGCTTTATTTTTATGCTAACAAATTTGTTCTCTGAAAAGTGTCCACAAAGCCAAGTCTCTGATTAACACCTTTGTAGGGATGTTTTTTCACCTATTACTAAATTAAACTTGCTTCATTGGAAAGGCAGCAAGATGCATCCTCATTTCAATGTCTACTGAAATAATACAGGTTGACACCAGGAAACATTAACGCCACTGCATCCTTGCTGCTTTCTCATGTGGAAGTCTGTTTAATGTGAAAACAAGGTGATATCTAATTAGCACACAGGTAAGGAATTAAGAAAATCTTTATTTAAGTGTGAAGATGTTTCTCACAAAATCGTTGCCCCAATGCATCATTGAAATTCAAGCTGGAAAGATGATTTTAATATATCACTTGTACATTTTGTATTGCTCTTCTGGTGACAATGTAGTTTGTTTTTGTCAATTACCATTTTAATAATAGGGTAAAGAAAATTAAGTGGATTTTTGAAAGAAAACAATACTGTCAATATACTATTAAAACAAATTAAAATGGTAAAAGTTATTGTACTTTAAGTAAAAATAAAAGAGCTAAAATATCAATCCCAATTTTGGATTACTTTAATTAAAAAAAAATGCATATAGCAGAGGATAGTTTCAATCTGCCTACCTCTGGGTTATCGGCCCAGCATGCTTCCATTGCAGTACTCTGCTGCACATGTAAGTGCAAGAGATCCTGAAGCACTCACTCATCATGGGAAAGTACCAATGTGTTTCTTCGTTGGTTGATGGAAGAAACATCTTACAAAAACTCTCCAGATTATTGACTTTTTAAAGTTTTTCTAGGAAACGTTCTAGATGAATGCTTATTAGCCTTTGTCAGTATGTACTTTTTGCAAAGTGTCTCTGTGGCGCAATCGGTTAGTGTGTTCGGCTATTAACCAAAAGGTTGGTGGTTCAATCCCACCCAGGGATGTAATTGACCTTGTGATCGGAGTTTGGTGATATTTAAGTAGACAAGTCAAAATTTCAAACCCCCTGTTATGGTGTGGGTACCTGGCCTTCCCTGATGTAGTTAGATTTGATTCAGTGATTTTATAAAAACAGCTAGGAAGCACAATTTAGCAGTAGGTTGCAGAGAAAAAAAATATGCTGGCAGAAAAATCCAATTGAGTGATTAAACAGCTCTTCATTTTCTGGCTTTATTTTTATGCTAACAAATTTGTTCTCTGAAAAGTGTCCACAAAGCCAAGTCTCTGATTAACACCTTTGTAAGGATGGTTTTTCACCTATTACTAAATTAAACTTGCTTCATTGGAAAGGCAGCAAGATGCATCCTCATTTCAATGTCTACTGAAATAATACAGGTTGACACCAGGAAACATTAACGCCACTGCATCCTTGCTGCTTTCTCATGTGGAAGTCTGTTTAATGTGAAAACAAGGTGATATCTAATTAGCACACAGGTAAGGAATTAAGAAAATCTTTATTTAAGGGTAAAGATGTTTCTCACAAAATCGTTGCCCCAATGCATCATTGAAATTCAACCTGGAAAGATGATTTTAATATATCACTTGTACATTTTGTATTGCTCTTCTGGTGACAATGTAGTTTGTTTTTGTCAATTACCATTTTAATAATAGGGTAAAGAAAATTAAGTGGATTTTTGAAAGAAAACAATACTATCAATATACTATTAAAACAAATTAAAATGGTAAAAGTTATTGTACTTTAAGTAAAAATAAAAGAGCAAAAATATCCATCCCAGTTTTGGATTACTTTAATTAACAAAAAAAATGCATATAGCAAAGGATAGTTTCAATCTGCCTACCTCTGGGTTATGGGCCCAGCATGCTTCCATTGCTGTACTCTGCTGCACATGTAAGTGCAAGAGATCCTGAAGCACTCACTCATCATGGGAAAGTACCAATGTGTTTCTTTGTTGGTTGATGGAAGAAACATCTTACAAAAACTCTCCAGATTATTGACTTTTTAAAGTTTTTCTAGGAAACGTTCTAGATGAATGTTTATTAGCCTTTGTCAGTATGTACTTTTTGCAAAGTGTCTTTGTGGCGCAATCGGTTAGTGTGTTCGGCTATTAACCAAAAGGTTGGTGGTTCAATCCTACCCAGGGATGTAATTGACCTTGTGATCGGATTTTGGTGATATTTAAGTAGACAAGTCAAAATTTCAAACCCCCTGTTATGGTGTGGGTACCTGGCCTTCCCTGATGTAATCAGAGTTAGATTTGATTCAGTGATTTTATAAAAACAGCTAGGAAGCACAATTTAGCAGTAGGTTGCAGAGAAAAAAAATATGCTGGCAGAAAAATCCAATTGAGTGATTAAACAGCTCTTCATTTTCTGGCTTTATTTTTATGCTAACAAATTTGTTCTCTGAAAAGTGTCCACAAAGCCAAGTCTCTGATTAACACCTTTGTAAGGATGGTTTTTCACCTATTACTAAATTAAACTTGCTTCATTGGAAAGGCAGCAAGATGCATCCTCATTTCAATGTCTACTGAAATAATACAAGTTGACACCAGGAAACATTAACACCACTGCATCCTTGCTGCTTTCTCATGTGGAAGTCTGTTTAATGTGAAAACAAGGTGATATCTAATTAGCACACAAGTAAGGAATTAAGAAAATCTTTATTTAAGGGTGAAGATGTTTCTCACAAAATCGTTGCCCCAATGCATCATTGAAATTCAAGCTGGAAAGATGATTTTAATATATCACTTGTACATTTTGTATTGCTCTTCTGGTGACAATGTAGTTTGTTTTTGTCAATTACCATTTTAATAATAGGGTAAAGAAAATTAAGTGGATTTTTGAAAGAAAACAATACTGTCAATATACAATTAAAACAAATTAAAATGGTAAAAGTTATTGTACTTTAAGTAAAAATAAAAGAGTCAAAATATCAATCCCAGTTTTGGATTACTTTAATTAACAAAAAAAATGCATATAGCAGAGGATAGTTTCAATCTGCCTACCTCTGGGTTATGGGCCCAGCATGCTTCCATTGCTGTACTCTACTGCACATGTAAGTGCAAGATATCCTGAAGCACTCACTCATCATGGGAAAGTACCAATATGTTTCTTCGTTGGTTGATGGAAGAAACATCTTACAAAAACTCTCCAGATTATTGACTTTTTAAAGTTTTTCTAGGAAACGTTTTAGATGAATGCTTTTTAGCCTTTGTCAGTATTTACTTCTGCAAAGTGTCTCTGTGGTGCAATCAGTTAGTGTGTACGGCTACTAACCAAAATGTTGGTGGTTCAATCACACCCAGGGACGTAATAGACCTTGTGATCAGATTTTGGTGATCTTTAAGTAGACAAGTCAAAATTTCAAACCCCCTGTTATGGTGTAGGGTACCTGGCCTTCTCTGATGTAATCAGAGTTAGATTTGATTCAGTGATTTTATAAAAACAGCTAGGAAGCACAATTTAGCAGTGGGTTGCAGAGAAAAAGAAATATGCTGGCAAAAAAATCCAATTGAGTGATTAAACAGCTCTTCATTTTCTGGCTTTATTTTTATGCTAACAAATTTGTTCTCTGAAAAGTGTCCACAAAGCCAAGTCTCTGATTAACACCTTTGTAGGGATGGTTTTTCACCTATTACTAAATTAAACTTGCTTCATTGGAAAGGCAGCAAGATGCATCCTCATTTCAATGTCTACTGAAATAATACAGGTTGACACCAGGAAACATTAACGCCACTGCATCCTTGCTGCTTTCTCATGTGGAAGTCTGTTTAATGTGAAAACAAGGTGATATCTAATTAGCACACAGGTAAGGAATTAAGAAAATCTTTATTTAAGGGTGAAGATGTTTCTCATAAAATCGTTGCCCCAATGCATCATTGAAATTCAAGCTGGAAAGATGATTTTAATATATCACTTGTACATTTTGTATTGCTCTTCTGGTGACAATGTAGTTTGTTTTTGTCAATTACCATTTTAATAATAGGGTAAAGAAAATGAAGTGGATTTTTGAAAGAAAACAATACTGTCAATATACTATTAAAACAAATTAAAATGGTAAAAGTTATTGTACTTTAAGTAAAAATAAAAGAGCCAAAATATCAATCCCAGTTTTGGATTACTTTAATTAACAAAAAAAATTGCATATAGCAAAGGATAGTTTCAATCTGCCTACCTCTGGGTTATGGGCCCAGCATGCTTCCACTGCAGTACTCTGCTGCACATGTAAGTGCAAGAGATCCTGAAGCACTCACTCATCATGGGAAAGTACCAATGTGTTTCTTCGTTGGTTGATGGAAGAAACATCTTACAAAAACTCTCCAGATTATTGACTTTTTAAAGTTTTGCTAGGAAACGTTTTAGATGAATGCTTATTAGCCTTTGTCAGTATGGACTTTTGCAAAGTGTCTCTGTGGCGCAATCAGTTAGTATGTACGGCTATTAACCAAAAGGTTGGTGGTTCAATCCCACCCAGGGACGTAATTGACCTTGTTATCAGATTTTGGTGATCTTTAAGTAGACAAGTCAAATTTCATACCCCCTGTTATGGTGTAGGGTACCTGGCCTTCTCTGATGTAATCAGAGTTAGATTTGATTCAGTGATTTTATAAAAACATCTAGGAAGCACAATTTAGCAGTGGGATGCAGAGAAAAAGAAATATGCTGGCAAAAAAATCAAATTGCGTGATTAAACAGCTCTTCATTTTCTGGCTTTATTTTTATGCTAACAAATTTGTTCTCTGAAAAGTGTCCACAAAGCCAAGTCTCTGATAAACACCTTTGTAGGGATGGTTTTTCACCTATTACTAAATTAAACTTGCTTCATTGGAAAGGCAGCAAGATGTATCCTCATTTCAATGTCTACTGAAATAATACAGGTTGACACCAGGAAACATTAACGCCACTGCATCCTTGTTGCTTTCTCATGTGGAAGTCTGTTTAATGTGAAAACAAGGTGATATCTAATTAGCACACAGGTAAGGAATTAAGAAAATCTTTATTTAAGGGTAAAGATGTTTCTCACAAAATCGTTGCCCCAATGCATCATTGAAATTCAACCTGGAAAGATGATTTTAATATATCACTTGTACATTTTGTATTGCTCTTCTGGTGACAATGTAGTTTGTTTTTGTCAATTACCATTTTAATAATAGGGTAAAGAAAATTAAGTGGATTTTTGAAAGAAAACAATACTGTCAATATACTATTAAAACAAATTAAAATGGTAAAAGTTATTGTACTTTAAGTAAAAATAAAAGAGCAAAAATATCCATCCCAGTTTTGGATTACTTTAATTAACAAAAAAAATGCATATAGCAAAGGATAGTTTCAATCTGCCTACCTCTGGGTTATGGGCCCAGCATGCTTCCATTGCTGTACTCTGCTGCACATGTAAGTGCAAGAGATCCTGAAGCACTCACTCATCATGGGAAAGTACCAATGTGTTTCTTTGTTGGTTGATGGAAGAAACATCTTACAAAAACTCTCCAGATTATTGACTTTTTAAAGTTTTTCTAGGAAACGTTCTAGATGAATGTTTATTAGCCTTTGTCAGTATGTACTTTTTGCAAAGTGTCTTTGTGGCGCAATCGGTTAGTGTGTTCGGCTATTAACCAAAAGGTTGGTGGTTCAATCCTACCCAGGGATGTAATTGACCTTGTGATCGGATTTTGGTGATATTTAAGTAGACAAGTCAAAATTTCAAACCCCCTGTTATGGTGTGGGTACCTGGCCTTCCCTGATGTAATCAGAGTTAGATTTGATTCAGTGATTTTATAAAAACAGCTAGGAAGCACAATTTAGCAGTAGGTTGCAGAGAAAAAAAATATGCTGGCAGAAAAATCCAATTGAGTGATTAAACAGCTCTTCATTTTCTGGCTTTATTTTTATGCTAACAAATTTGTTCTCTGAAAAGTGTCCACAAAGCCAAGTCTCTGATTAACACCTTTGTAAGGATGGTTTTTCACCTATTACTAAATTAAACTTGCTTTATTGGAAAGGCAGCAAGATGCATCCTCATTTCAATGTCTACTGAAATAATACAAGTTGACACCAGGAAACATTAACGCCACTGCATCCTTGCTGCTTTCTCATGTGGAAGTCTGTTTAATGTGAAAACAAGGTGATATCTAATTAGCACACAAGTAAGGAATTAAGAAAATCTTTATTTAAGGGTGAAGATGTTTCTCACAAAATCGTTGCCCCAATGCATCATTGAAATTCAAGCTGGAAAGATGATTTTAATATATCACTTGTACATTTTGTATTGCTCTTCTGGTGACAATGTAGTTTGTTTTTGTCAATTACCATTTTAATAATAGGGTAAAGAAAATTAAGTGGATTTTTGAAAGAAAACAATACTGTCAATATACAATTAAAACAAATTAAAATGGTAAAAGTTATTGTACTTTAAGTAAAAATAAAAGAGTCAAAATATCAATCCCAGTTTTGGATTACTTTAATTAACAAAAAAAATGCATATAGCAGAGGATAGTTTCAATCTGCCTACCTCTGGGTTATGGGCCCAGCATGCTTCCATTGCTGTACTCTACTGCACATGTAAGTGCAAGATATCCTGAAGCACTCACTCATCATGGGAAAGTACCAATATGTTTCTTCGTTGGTTGATGGAAGAAACATCTTACAAAAACTCTCCAGATTATTGACTTTTTAAAGTTTTTCTAGGAAACGTTTTAGATGAATGCTTTTTAGCCTTTGTCAGTATTTACTTCTGCAAAGTGTCTCTGTGGTGCAATCAGTTAGTGTGTACGGCTACTAACCAAAATGTTGGTGGTTCAATCACACCCAGGGACGTAATAAACCTTGTGATCAGATTTTGGTGATCTTTAAGTAGACAAGTCAAAATTTCAAACCCCCTGTTATGGTGTAGGGTACCTGGCCTTCTCTGATGTAATCAGAGTTAGATTTGATTCAGTGATTTTATAAAAACAGCTAGGAAGCACAATTTAGCAGTGGGTTGCAGAGAAAAAGAAATATGCTGGCAAAAAAATCCAATTGAGTGATTAAACAGCTCTTCATTTTCTGGCTTTATTTTTATGCTAACAAATTTGTTCTCTGAAAAGTGTCCACAAAGCCAAGTCTCTGATTAACACCTTTGTAGGGATGGTTTTTCACCTATTACTAAATTAAACTTGCTTCATTGGAAAGGCAGCAAGATGCATCCTCATTTCAATGTCTACTGAAATAATACAGGTTGACACCAGGAAACATTAACGCCACTGCATCCTTGCTGCTTTCTCATGTGGAAGTCTGTTTAATGTGAAAACAAGGTGATATCTAATTAGCACACAGGTAAGGAATTAAGAAAATCTTTATTTAAGGGTGAAGATGTTTCTCATAAAATCGTTGCCCCAATGCATCATTGAAATTCAAGCTGGAAAGATGATTTTAATATATCACTTGTACATTTTGTATTGCTCTTCTGGTGACAATGTAGTTTGTTTTTGTCAATTACCATTTTAATAATAGGGTAAAGAAAATGAAGTGGATTTTTGAAAGAAAACAATACTGTCAATATACTATTAAAACAAATTAAAATGGTAAAAGTTATTGTACTTTAAGTAAAAATAAAAGAGCCAAAATATCAATCCCAGTTTTGGATTACTTTAATTAACAAAAAAAATTGCATATAGCAAAGGATAGTTTCAATCTGCCTACCTCTGGGTTATGGGCCCAGCATGCTTCCACTGCAGTACTCTGCTGCACATGTAAGTGCAAGAGATCCTGAAGCACTCACTCATCATGGGAAAGTACCAATGTGTTTCTTCGTTGGTTGATGGAAGAAACATCTTACAAAAACTCTCCAGATTATTGACTTTTTAAAGTTTTGCTAGGAAACGTTTTAGATGAATGCTTATTAGCCTTTGTCAGTATGGACTTTTGCAAAGTGTCTCTGTGGCGCAATCAGTTAGTATGTACGGCTATTAACCAAAAGGTTGGTGGTTCAATCCCACCCAGGGACGTAATTGACCTTGTTATCAGATTTTGGTGATCTTTAAGTAGACAAGTCAAATGTCATACCCCCTGTTATGGTGTAGGGTACCTGGCCTTCTCTGATGTAATCAGAGTTAGATTTGATTCAGTGATTTTATAAAAACATCTAGGAAGCACAATTTAGCAGTGGGATGCAGAGAAAAAGAAATATGCTGGCAAAAAAATCAAATTGCGTGATTAAACAGCTCTTCATTTTCTGGCTTTATTTTTATGCTAACAAATTTGTTCTCTGAAAAGTGTCCACAAAGCCAAGTCTCTGATTAACACCTTTGTAGTGATGGTTTTTCACCTATTACTAAATTAAACTTGCTTCATTGGAAAGGCAGCAAGATGTATCCTCATTTCAATGTCTACTGAAATAATACAGGTTGACACCAGGAAACATTAACGCCACTGCATCCTTGTTGCTTTCTCATGTGGAAGTCTGTTTAATGTGAAAACAAGGTGATATCTAATTAGCACACAGGTAAGGAATTAAGAAAATCTTTATTTAAGGGTGAATATGTTTCTCACAAAATTGTTGACCAAATGCATCATTGAAATTCAAGCTGGAAAGATGATTTTAATATATCACTTGTACATTTTGTATTGCTCTTCTGGTGACAATGTAGTTTGTTTTTGTCAATTACCATTTTAATAATAGGGTAAAGAAAATTAAGTGGATTTTTGAAAGAAAACAATACTGTCAATATACTATCAAAACAAATTAAAATGGTAAAAGTTATTGTACTTTAAGTAAAAATAAAAGAGCCAAAATATCAATCCCAGTTTTGGATTACTTTAATTAACAAAAAAAATGCATATAGCAAAGGATAGTTTCAATCTGCCTACCTCTGGGTTATGGGCCCAGCATGCTTCCATTGCAGTACTCTGCTGCACATGTAAGTGCAAGAGATCCTGAAGCACTCACTCATCATGGGAAAGTACCAATGTGTTTCTTCATTGGTTGATGGAAGAAACATCTTACAAAAACTCTCCAGATTATTGACTTTTTAAAGTTTTTCTAGGAAACGTTCTAGATGAATGCTTATTAGCCTTTGTCAGTACGTACTTTTGCAAAGTGACTCTGTGGCGCAATTGGTTAGTGTGTAAGGCTATTAACCAAAAGGTTGGTGGTTCAATCCCACCCAGGGACGTAATTGACCTTGTGATCAGATTTTGGTGATATTTAAGTAGACAAGTCAAAATTTCAAACCCCCTCTTATTGTGTAGGGTACCTGGCCTTCTCTGATGTTATCAGAGTTAGATTTGATTCAGTGATTTTATAAAAAACAGCTAGGAAGCACAATTTAGCAGTGGGTTGCAGAGAAAAAAAATATGCTGGCAAAAAAATCCAATTGAGTGATTAAACAGCTCTTCATTTTCTGGCTTTATTTTTATGCTAACAAATTTGTTCTCTGAAAAGTGTCCACAAAGCCAAGTCTCTGATTAACACCTTTGTAAGGATGGTTTTTCACCTATTACTAAATTAAACTTGCTTCATTGGAAAGGCAGCAAGATGCATCCTCATTTCAATGTCTACTGAAATAATACAAGTTGACACCAGGAAACATTAACACCACTGCATCCTTGCTGCTTTCTCATGTGGAAGTCTGTTTAATGCGAAAACAAGGTGATATCTAATTATCACACAGGTAAGGAATTAAGAAAATCTTTATTTAAGGGTGAAGATGTTTCTCACAAAATCGTTGCCCCAATGCATCATTGAAATTCAAGCTGGAAAGATGATTTTAATATATCACTTGTACATTTTGTATTGCTCTTCTGGTGACAATGTAGTTTGTTTTTGTCAATTACCATTTTAATAATAGGGTAAAGAAAATTAAGTGGATTTTGAAAGAAAACAATACTGTCAATATACTATTAAAACAAATTAAAATGGTAAAAGTTATTGTACTTTAAGTAAAAATAAAAGAGCCAAAATATCAATCCCAGTTTTGGATTACTTTAATTAACAAAAAAAAAAGCATATAGCAGAGGATAGTTTCAATCTGCCTACCTCTGGGTTATGGGCCCAGCATGCTTCCATTGCTGTACTCTGCTGCACATGTAAGTGCAAGAGATCCTGAAGCACTCACTCATCATGGGAAAGTACCAATGTGTTTCTTCATTGGTTGATGGAAGAAACATCTTACAAAAACTCTCCAGATTATTGACTTTTTAAAGTTTTTCTAGGAAACGTTTTAGATGAATGCTTATTAGCCCTTGTCAGTATATACTTTTGCAATGTGTCTCTGTGGCGCAATCAGTTAGTGTGTACAGCTATTAACTAAAAGGTTGGTGGTTCAATCCCACCCAGGTACGTAATTGACCTTGTTATCAGATTTTGGTGATCTTTAAGTAGACAAGTCAAAATTTCAAACCCCCTGTTATGGTGTAGGGTACCTGGCCTTCTCTGATGTAATCAGAGTTAGATTTGATTCAGTGATTTTATAAAAACAGCTAGGAAGCACAATTTAGCAGTGGGTTGCAGAGAAAAAGAAATATGCTGGCAAAAAAATCCAATTGAGTGATTAAACAGCTCTTCATTTTCTGGCTTTATTTTTATGCTAACAAATTTGTTCTCTGAAAAGTGTCCACAAAGCAAAGTCTCTGATTAACACCTTTGTAGGGATGGTTTTTCACCTATTACTAAATTAAACTTGCTTCATTGGAAAGGCAGCAAGATGCATCCTCATTTCAATGTCTACTGAAATAATACAGGTTGACACCAGGAAACATTAACTCCACTGCATCCTTGCTGCTTTCTCATGTGGAAGTCTGTTTAATGTGAAAACAAGGTGATATCTAATTAGCACACAGGTAAGGAATTAAGAAAATCTTTATTTAAGGGTGAAGATGTTTCTCACAAAATCGTTGCCCCAATGCATCATTGAAATTCAAGCTGGAAAGATGATTTTAATATATCACTTGTACATTTTGTATTTCTCTTCTGGTGACAATGTAGTTTTTTTTGTCAATTACCATTTTAATAATAGGGTAAAGAAAATTAAGTGGATTTTTGAAAGAAAACTATACTGTCAATATACTATTAAAACAAATTAAAATGGTAAAAGTTATTGTACTTTAAGTAAAAATAAAAGAGTCAAAATATCAATCCCAGTTTTGATTACTTAAATTAACAAAAAAAAATGCATATAGCAAAGGATAGTTTCAAACTGCCTACCTCTGGGTTATGGGTCCAGCATGCTTCCATTGCAGTACTCTGCTGCACATGTAAGTGCAAGAGATCCTGAAGCACTCACTCATCATGGGAAAGTACCAATGTGTTTATTCGTTGGTTGATGGAAGAAACATCTTACAAAAACTCTCCAGATTATTGATTTTTTAATGTTTTTCTAGGAAACGTTCTAGATGTATGCTTATTAGCCTTTGTCAGTATGTACTTTTTGCAAAGTGTCTCTGTGGCGCAATCGGTTAGTGTGTTCGGCTGTTAACCAAAAGGTTGGTGGTTCAATCCCACCCAGGGACGTAATTGACCTTGTGATCGGATTTTGGTGATATTTAAGTAGACAAGTCAAAATTTCAAACCCCCTCTTATTGTGTAGGGTACCTGGCCTTCTCTGATGTAATCAGAGTTAGATTTGATTCAGTGATTTTATAAAAAACAGCTAGGAAGCACAATTTAGCAGTGGGTTGCAGAGAAAAAAAATATGCTGGCAGAAAAATCCAATTGAGTGATTAAACAGCTCTTCATTTTCTGGCTTTATTTTTATGCTAACAAATTTGTTCTCTGAAAAGTGTCCACAAAGCCAAGTCTCTGATTAACACCTTTGTAAGGATGGTTTTTCACCTATTACTAAATTAAACTTGCTTCATTGGAAAGGCAGCAAGATGCATCCTCATTTCAATGTCTACTGAAATAATACAAGTTGACACCAGGAAACATTAACGCCACTGCATCCTTGCTGCTTTCTCATGTGGAAGTCTATTTAATGTGAAAACAAGGTGATATCTAATTAGCACACAGGTAAGGAATTAAGAAAATCTTTATTTAAGGGTGAAGATGTTTCTCACAAAATTGTTGACCCAATGCATCATTGAAATTCAAGCTGGAAAGATGAATTTAATATATCACTTGTACATTTTGTATTGCTCTTCTGGTGACAATGTAGTTTGTTTTTGTCAATTACCATTTTAATAATAGGGTAAAGAAAATTAAGTGGATTTTTGAAAGAAAACAATACTGTCACTATACTATTAAAACAAATTAAAATGGTAAAAGTTATTGTACTTTAAGTAAAAATAAAAGAGCAAAAATATCAATCCCAGTTTTGGATTACTTTAATTAACAAAAAAAATGCATATAGCAAAGGATAGTTTCAATCTGCCTATCTCTGGGTTATGGGCCCAGCATGCTTCCATTGCAGTACTCTGCTGCACATGTAAGTGCAAGAGATCCTGAAGCACTCACTCATCATGGGAAAGTACCAATGTGTTTCTTCATTGGTTGATGGAAGAAACATCTTACAAAAACTCTCCAGATTATTGACTTTTTAAAGTTTTTCTAGGAAACGTTTTAGATGAATGCTTATTAGCCTTTGTCAGTATGCACTTTCGCAAAGTGTCTCTGTGGCGCAATCAGTTAGGGTGTACGGCTATTAACTAAAAGGTTGGTGGTTCAATCCCACCCAGGGATGTAATTGACCTTGTTTTCAGATTTTGGTGATCTTTAAGTAGACAAGTCAAAATTTCAAACCCCCTCTTATGGTGTAGGGTACCTGGCCTTCTCTGATGTAATCAGAGTTAGATTTGATTCATTGATTTTATAAAAACAGCTAGGAAGCACAATTTAGCAGTGGTTTGCAGAGAAAAAAAATATGCTGGCAGAAAAATCCAATTGAGTGATTAAACAGCTCTTCATTTTCTGGCTTTATTTTTATGCTAACAAATTTGTTCTCTGAAAAGTGTCCACAAAGCCAAGTCTCTGATTAACACCTTTGTAAGGATGGTTTTTCACCTATTACTAAATTAAACTTGCTTCATTGGAAAGGCAGCAAGATGCATCCTCATTTCAATGTCTACTGAAATAATACAAGTTGACACCAGGAAACATTAACGCCACTGCATCCTTGCTGCTTTCTCATGTGGAAGTCTGTTTAATGCGAAAACAAGGTGATATCTAATTATCACACAGGTAAGGAATTAAGAAAATCTTTATTTAAGGGTGAAGATGTTTCTCACAAAATCGTTGCCCCAATGCATCATTGAAATTCAAGCTGGAAAGATGATTTTAATATATCACTTGTACAATTTGTATTGCTCTTCTGGTGACAATGTAGTTTGTTTTTGTCAATTACCATTTTAATAATAGGGTAAAGAAAATTAAGTGGATTTTGAAAGAAAACAATACTGTCAATATACTATTAAAACAAATTAAAATGGTAAAAGTTATTGTACTTTAAGTAAAAATAAAAGAGCCAAAATATCAATCCCAGTTTTGGATTACTTTAATTAACAAAAAAAAAGGCATATAGCAGAGGATAGTTTCAATCTGCCTACCTCTGGGTTATGGGCCCAGCATGCTTCCATTGCTGTACTCTGCTGCACATGTAAGTGCAAGAGATCCTGAAGCACTCACTCATCATGGGAAAGTACCAATGTGTTTCTTCGTTGGTTGATGGAAGAAACATCTTACAAAAACTCTCCAGATTATTGACTTTTTAAAGTTTTTCTAGGAAACGTTTTAGATGAATGCTTATTAGCCCTTGTCAGTATATACTTTTGCAATGTGTCTCTGTGGAGCAATCAGTTAGTGTGTACGGCTATTAACCAAAAGGTTGGTGGTTCAATCCCACCCAGGTATGTAATTGACCTTGTTATCAGATTTTGGTGATCTTTAAGTAGACAAGTCAAAATTTCAAACCTACTGTTATGGTGTAGGGCACCTGGCCTTCTCTGATGTAATCAGAGTTAGATTTGATTCAGTGATTTTATAAAAACAGCTAGGAAGCACAATTTAGCAGTGGGTTGCAGAGAAAAAGAAATATGCTGGCAAAAAAATCCAATTGAGTGATTAAACAGCTCTTCATTTTCTGGCTTTATTTTTATGCTAACAAATTTGTTCTCTGAAAAGTGTCCACAAAGCAAAGTCTCTGATTAACACCTTTGTAGGGATGGTTTTTCACCTATTACTAAATTAAACTTGCTTCATTGGAAAGGCAGCAAGATGCATCCTCATTTCAATGTCTACTGAAATAATACAGGTTGACACCAGGAAACATTAACTCCACTGCATCCTTGCTGCTTTCTCATGTGGAAGTCTGTTTAATGTGAAAACAAGGTGATATCTAATTAGCACACAGGTAAGGAATTAAGAAAACCTTTATTTAAGGGTGAAGATGTTTCTCACAAAATCGTTGCCCCAATGCATCATTGAAATTCAAGCTGGAAAGATGATTTTAATATATCACTTGTACATTTTGTATTTCTCTTCTGGTGACAATGTAGTTTTTTTTGTCAATTACCATTTTAATAATAGGGTAAAGAAAATTAAGTGGATTTTTGAAAGAAAACTATACTGTCAATATACTATTAAAACAAATTAAAATGGTAAAAGTTATTGTACTTTAAGTAAAAATAAAAGAGCAAAAATATCAATCCCAGTTTTGATTACTTAAATTAACAAAAAAAAAATGCATATAGCAAAGGTTAGTTTCAATCTGCCTACCTCTGGGTTATGGGTCCAGCATGCTTCCATTGCAGTACTCTGCTGCACATGTAAGTGCAAGAGATCCTGAAGCACTCACTCATCATGGGAAAGTACCAATGTGTTTATTCGTTGGTTGATGGAAGAAACATCTTACAAAAACTCTCCAGATTATTGATTTTTTAATGTTTTTCTAGGAAACGTTCTAGATGTATGCTTATTAGCCTTTGTCAGTATGTACTTTTTGCAAAGTGTCTCTGTGGCGCAATCGGTTAGTGTGTTCGGCTATTAACCAAAAGGTTGGTGGTTCAATCCCACCCAGGGACGTAATTGACCTTGTGATCAGATTTTGGTGATATTTAAGTAGACAAGTCAAAATTTCAAACCCCCTCTTATTGTGTAGGGTACCTGGCCTTCTCTGATGTAATCAGAGTTAGATTTGATTCAGTGATTTTATAAAAAACAGCTAGGAAGCACAATTTAGCAGTGGGTTGCAGAGAAAAAAAATATGCTGGCAGAAAAATCCAATTGAGTGATTAAACAGCTCTTCATTTTCTGGCTTTATTTTTATGCTAACAAATTTGTTCTCTGAAAAGTGTCCACAAAGCCAAGTCTCTGATTAACACCTTTGTAAGGATGGTTTTTCACCTATTACTAAATTAAACTTGCTTCATTGGAAAGGCAGCAAGATGCATCCTCATTTCAATGTCTACTGAAATAATACAAGTTGACACCAGGAAACATTAACGCCACTGCATCCTTGCTGCTTTCTCATGTGGAAGTCTGTTTAATGTGAAAACAAGGTGATATCTAATTAGCACACAGGTAAGGAATTAAGAAAATCTTTATTTAAGGGTGAAGATGTTTCTCACAAAATTGTTGACCCAATGCATCATTGAAATTCAAGCTGGAAAGATGAATTTAATATATCACTTGTACATTTTGTATTGCTCTTCTGGTGACAATGTAGTTTGTTTTTGTCAATTACCATTTTAATAATAGGGTAAAGAAAATTAAGTGGATTTTTGAAAGAAAACAATACTGTCAATATACTATTAAAACAAATTAAAATGGTAAAAGTTATTGTACTTTAAGTAAAAATAAAAGAGCCAAAATATCAATCCCAGTTTTGAATTACTTTAATTAACAAAAAAAAATGCATATAGCAAAGGATAGTTTCAATCTGCCTACCTCTGGGTTATGGGCCCAGCATGCTTCCACTGCAGTACTCTGCTGCACATGTAAGTGCAAGAGATCCTGAAGCACTCACTCATCATGGGAAAGTACCAATGTGTTTCTTCGTTGGTTGATGGAAGAAACATCTTACAAAAACTCTCCAGATTATTGACTTTTTAAAGTTTTGCTAGGAAACGTTTTAGATGAATGCTTATTAGCCTTTGTCAGTATCCACTTTTGCAAAGTGTCTCTGTGGCGCAATCAGTTAGTATGTACGGCTTTTAACCAAAAGGTTGGTGGTTCAATCCCACCCAGGGACGTAATTGACCTTGTTATCAGATTTTGGTGATCTTTAAGTAGACAAGTCAAATTTCATACCCCCTGTTATGGTGTAGGGTACCTGGCCTTCTCTGATGTAATCAGAGTTAGATTTGATTCAGTGATTTTATAAAAACATCTAGGAAGCACAATTTAGCAGTGGGTTGCAGAGAAAAAGAAATATGCTGGCAAAAAAATCAAATTGCGTGATTAAACAGCTCTTCATTTTCTGGCTTTATTTTTATGCTAACAAATTTGTTCTCTGAAAAGAGTCCACAAAGCCAAGTCTCTGATTAACACCTTTGTAGGGATGGTTTTTCACCTATTACTAAATTAAACTTGCTTCATTGGAAAGGCAGCAAGATGTATCCTCATTTCAATGTCTACTGAAATAATACAGGTTGACACCAGAAAACATTAACGCCACTGCATCCTTGTTGCTTTCTCATGTGGAAGTCTGTTTAATGTGAAAACAAGGTGATATCTAATTAGCACACAGGTAAGGAATTAAGAAAATCTTTATTTAAGGGTGAATATGTTTCTCACAAAATTGTTGACCCAATGCATCATTGAAATTCAAGCTGGAAAGATGATTTTAATATATCACTTGTACATTTTGTATTGCTCTTCTGGTGACAATGTAGTTTGTTTTTGTCAATTACCATTTTAATAATAGGGTAAAGAAAATTAAGTGGATTTTTGAAAGAAAACAATACTGTCAATATACTATTAAAACAAATTAAAATGGTAAAAGTTATTGTACTTTAAGTAAAAATAAAAGAGACAAAATATCAATCCCAGTTTTGGATTACTTTAATTAACAAAAAAAAAATGCATATAGCAGAGGATAGTTTCAATCTGCCTACCTCTGGGTTATGGGCCCAGCATGCTTCCATTGCAGTACTCTGCTGCACATGTAAGTGCAAGAGATCCTGAAGCACTCACTCATCATGAGAAAGTACCAATGTGTTTCTTCGTTGGTTGATGGAAGAAACATCTTACAAAAACTCTCCAGATTATTGACTTTTTAAAGTTTTTCTAGGAAACGTTTTAGATGAATGCTTATTAGCCTTTGTCAGTATGGACTTTTGCAAAGTGTCTCTGTGGCGCAATCAGTTAGTATGTACGGCTATTAACCATAAGGTTGGTAGTTCAATCCCACCCAGGGACCTAATTGACCTTGTTATCAGATTTTGGTGATCTTTAAGTAGACAAGTCAAAATTTCAAACCCCCTGTTATGGTGTAGGGTACCTGGCCTTCTCTGATGTAATCAGAGTTAGATTTGATTCAGTGATTTTATAAAAACAGCTAGGAAGCACAATTTAGCAGTGGGTTGCAGAGAAAAAAAATATGCTGGCAGAAAAATCCAATTGAGTGATTAAACAGCTCTTCATTTTCTGGCTTTATTTTTATGCTAACAAATTTGTTCTCTGAAAAGTGTCCACAAAGCCAAGTCTCTGATTAACACCTTTGTAAGGATGGTTTTTCACCTATTACTAAATTAAACTTGCTTCATTGGAAAGGCAGCAAGATGCATCCTCATTTCAATGGTAAGTCAACCTTCTTGCCCTATGTTCCCTCTCAACGGATGAAGACGCATCATTATCTACCGCAGTCATTTTGGCCCAATAGATATGCAAGAAGTTAAGATTCCCCTTTCTTTGCAGGTAGAGGAAGGAAAAGGAAGAGGTCTGTAGCCTCTTCAAGATCGCAGGACCAGAGATTGTCCTCTGCTTCTGCCAAATCCACTGCATCACACTGGGGCTTT